>NW_016909447.1:1020509-1031308 GCF_001483705.2 Eufriesea mexicana
GGAAAGAGGAATCCAACAAATTACCGACCAATTAGCATTCTCGTGAGTATTAGTAAAGATTCCGATGTCGTCATAAGCAAGTCATTAACGACATACTTTGACGAGAACAGCATTACTCCGAATACGCATTTCGGAGACCTGGAAAAAACTTTTGATACGGTGGGCCGAACGATCTGTTCCTCAAACTCATGAAGGGTAACTTTTAACCGTACCTTGACAAAGTGACCTGGGACATGCTATGTGCTAAAAAAACTTATCGTCACGGAAAACAATTATTCATCCACGGAATCCTTCGCGATTGAGAATGGCTTGCAACAAGGCACTTCCAATTACCCCATCTCGTTTAGCATATACATAAGCGATTTACTCCGCAAGTAGTAACCAAAACAGCGACCCAACAAATTAGCAATAAATTCTCCAACGATCTACTAATTTATATAAAAGACAGCAGACTCTCGAAATTAATAACGCGATTGTAGGATATTTTTGAAAATATCCAACATTACTTCCACACGTAGAAGTTAAAAATTAACACCGGTGGATGCGAAATTATTTTAATCTGGCCGTACATATCACGGATTTCGAACGCGAACAATAACGTTCGGACACATGCGAAACACTTTAAACTCCACGACGGAAAAGACGATCGAGTAAAAATTGCGAATAACGAATTGGTTCGTTACTTAGGTGTACAATTGAACTATAAATTAAATTTTATCAACCATGTCCAAGCGCAGATGAAGAAAGCCCATAAGGCATTCGCGAATCACAAACGTCTGATTTATTCAAAATTGTTCGACACGGAAGCAAAATTGTTTGCTACAAAGCACTCATAATAGCGGTACTTAAATATGGATGCCCAATAGAGTTCAATGTATCGGTGGGTACAATAAAGAAACTGAGGATTTTCGAAAGAAGATGCCTCAGAGCTTGACTAGACAAATACCGGACTCCGGAGTCAAATTTCAAGAAATTACTTAGTAATTTCAAATTGTATGAACACGCGGATATGGATTGAATAAACTTGTTCATGCTCAAATCGATTCGTAATCAACGTGCGAACATTGGAAACATGAAAAGTAATAACTTAATGAACAGATCCATATACCCCAATCCGCAATATATTGAGAAAACCCGGCACACGGGATACACGCCGCCACAAGCTTTCGTATATCTTGATGGTCAAGGGTAGATCCGAATAGCGAAAATGTACCTTTGATCTATCATGTGACTAGAAAAACAGGCAACACGGCAATTTTGTATAACACAGACGACATTCGTGACAGCATACCAAAAATTAACACAAAAGTATCTACAATGGACCGGAAATATTCGAACCGTTGGAACGCAAAAAAATATTGATATCATCATACGCGTTAAAAGCAACTTGTTTATAATTGTTAAGAACCATTCTAAGCAATCATGTACCAATACACACATGAAACCTAACACGAAATCCTCATTAGTTCGACCGCTGGTATCCCCGGCAGGCAAGGGATAAATTCTTGTTCTATTTTCTCCTTCATCTCTCCCACTTTACCATTTTCGCTTTGTTCCTCGTAATTTTCAGAACGCACATACTTACTAGTAATGTATAATATAATATTGAAATAAATAAAAACATATATACCCCATCTACCTCCTTCTTCCTCATCCCTCTATACTCCTATTTATTTATTTATCTAGTACAACCCCAGCACCTTATCCACTTGAAACCGAAATCTGCATAATTTTCGTGCCTTTCTATACATAGGCAAACACGCATACGAATATAAGATCGTTCTTGAGTTTATATTATCCTATAGCGATAAGAGCGGTAGATTAAGTTAGATTTTAGATTTAAGTTTTTTTAGATAAAGTTAGATTTGTAACACCTTTGTACGTTTTGGTTCTTTTTATATGCATGTTATTGTATACAGCTTATGGCGCATTAAGCGAATGTTAAGTTGGCAAAAAGATTGGTTCGTCCTGCCAGAATGCCTTACTGAGGAGTACACTACCACGCCCAGGATGAAACGCTTCCCCGACCCCTCCGTCCTTCTTCATGCACCGTTATCATAGTACAACGGCAAGGGGATGCCAACTGGCAGCACGTAGGAACCACAAGACAAGAGAAACTGCATGCGCATCCCTGTGGGGCATCCTTCACGACATCCTCAACACATGAATCCGCCCCGAAGCTATATAATTATTGTCTGAAACATTTTTTTGTATCTTTCCTGTTTTTCAAGGTATTTGCAAACACAATTTAAAGTGGGACACCTTTTATATGTATCTAGTGTATTATTAAAATCTTTCCAATGCAGGTGAGTCTAAATATATTCTGATTGCATCCTATTCAGTCATGTTCACTTGAGCAATGTGGGACTTGCCTAAAGTTTCTTTCGCATTATAAATAAACAGGAAATTTATATTCGAGTATTTCACTTTGGATAAACATCTTAACCGCCATAAATAGTTTTTTGCTACTTGTGGCAAAAAGGAATGTCAGAAGAAAACACTATTTTGTTCAATAAGATAAATGGATATTATGGTAAACATAATAATGTACTCAGAGTCGTTTCCTTTCTTCCCTTTTTCTTTTCTTTCTTCCTTTTTTGAGGTTTTAAAATTATTGGTGTTTCTCAACACAGTACTACATATATGAAGAGATATATGCGATTGGCAGAGAAAAGGGACGTTAGCTTCTAAAATATATTTATTATGAGCCAAGTGAAAATTAAACACGAAGTACAATTACGATTAATTACGATTACACTTATCTATGACTACTTAATTCTCGGTACTGACCGACATTTCGAATGCTATTCTTTACGACTTTTGATACTGTCTCGCCCTTCTTCATCACATATGGACCTTATATTCATTCATGCACACTCCATACTGATACGGTGAATATCAAAAACGCATCGCGTACATTCCGGGTATTCATTCATCTGTCACGCCGAACCTTAACCTAAACATCGACCCGATCGAGTCGTCCTCTGGACCTATCGTTATGTAATATAGTCGCCGTTCAAATATTCCCACTCCTGCATACGTTTTTCATCAAATCATAATAGTTAAGATAAGAAACGAGATTCATTATGGTAGTGTGGCAATTAAATGACCTGCAATAATAAAAGTTCGTCGGAACTGAGTACGTAATGTAAAAAGTAAATTCTACTTCCTTCTGGCAAAGACGGAATAGCTATTCATTGAAGGATATCCTGTATTCCGTACTTAATAATGCCAAAACCAGCACCCATATCAATAAAACGTCTATACGAAATGTTCCGTATCAGAGGCCGCGTCCATATAATGATTTTTGTTTTAATACATGTACTTTTATCAGACCTAACGGTTCATATTATACTTTGTACTACGACTGCGAATCTGGAGGATAGATGTGCCTCACCGCCATTCTCGAAAATTATGTTGTAAATTTAAAAGCGAAAGTTTAGGAATTTTTACAACCACTAGACTCGGCAGATGAGACCCAAGTGTGACGAATCCACCGAAGTGACGAACGGACTACTTGTAAATCACATCATTGACCAATGAAAATCCGCTGCTTAGCAGTTCCCTTCTGCTCAGCTGATGGTTTTTTCGTCACACCCTCTATCCAATTAAAAATGTTTACTTCTCCGCCTCTAATATTTATCTTAATCAATTAAAACCAAACTGGAGAAAACGACGGACAGGACACAATGAGACACAAGACAGACCAAAATTGAAAAGTCAGTTCGTCTTTGACACCAATCACTGAAACGTCGTACAAGTACTTATAAACGCGTGTTCGAAACAGTACTCCGATAAAAGTCTCTACTATAACTATTCTATACTTTTACTATAAATAACCACTCTATTTTAATATCACACTCGCTATCCTTAATATTACAAAAGTTCTTGCAAATCAGAGAGATTCGGCACATAGGACAAATAGAAAGATGAACAAAATTGTGCAACAAAAAGAAGGCAGAAAAAGAAATTGGATTAAATAAATATGGAATTATAACTCATCAAAAGACATTGGTCCGTCGATATTACATTCTCAAGAGTCAAGCAACCATAAATACACTCCCATTCCCTGGGTAATCTCATTTTTCAATCCATTTCATATCACATTAGGTATTCTTATTTCCAAAATGAACTCGACAATATAAATTATTGTGAAGTAAACAATATATACTGAACATCATGGCACTACTACTATACTATTTACTTGGCATTCTTTACACTAAAACACCTCATTGCCTAACCTAAATCTCACTAACTATTTCGTCCTTTTCTCCTACCAGTATACTTCAACATAATTCGGGACGTCTAATTCACTTTCCCAATTGACCTTTTGAGGCATTTACCTTCTGCTTCCTCTCCTCTATCTGTATTCTCACTTCCTTCCTTTACTTCTTTCTATGTAGCTTCTCCCTCCTGTTTCTATTATCCATTTTCCTTTCTCGATCCTAAATTCCGCCCGTATTTTCCAGCAATCTTTCTTCATCAATTTTTCTTCATTCTCAATCAAACCCTTTTCTCTTGAATGTCACTTCAACTTTCTTCACAACGCTTCCACCCTCTCCTGCCCTTTCGTTTTCAGAATAATACCATGAGCATACATAAGGCTATCAAATCTTCCTTCGCCCTATTAATTAAATGGTTTCTCGAGGAGCAGCCTTCTCTTAGGACCCGTAAATCATTAAAATTCTTCCCCTACATCGCTCTGTATTCCCGTCCTGTTCATTGCTTTTGTCTATATTCTTTTCGTTCTGCTTATCAACCCTTAACTTAACTCCCTTTTTGTTATTATTTCCCATAAACTTTCCCCATTGATAGTGTCCTATGCTACTCCAGAATCCATAAACTATTCTATCATATTCTCATCCAACTAGATTATTTGTAAAATGACTTAATACGTATATGTATATTATAAGTAACGCCCATTCTAAACACGTCTGTCCCTCATTTAAAATTTTCTTCTCCTCTCGCTCTTTTGCAAGCGTTTCCACTAATTTCCACAAACGTTGTTAGCGTCTATATATCGATTTCAGTAGTATTACCGCTCTAAATTCATCTGCCCCTTTGCTTTCCCTTTTTTCTTTATCCGCGCAATAACTCTTACCGTCCAACTTCTTGACCAAAAATTTTCACCCTACTACAACGTTTCTACTCTCGCATGCGCTTCGTATAATCACTCATATACATGTTCTCCGAACTTTCATACTTCTACTGACACTTATCCAACCTCATTGGTGCAAAACCTTTTTTCCTCCAAATTACTTTCATTGTGATTCCATTTCCTAAGTCAGACATCACTCTCCTTTCTACCAGCTCTCGCAATTCCAAGAAGGAATGCTTCTATCTTTCTACTGGTATTTTCCTCCTATCCGCTCTCTCCTCTTCCTATATTTATTTCGCACGATCCATAACTGCCCTTCTCATTCATTTAGAGGACGCTGTTTCGTTCTTATGCCATATTCCGAAATGTAAAGTTTCATGCTGTCTATTTCATCTCTAGTTACTACTCCCTCTCACCGTTTGCCTTCTGACCAATAACTCCTTATGATCTCCCTTTTTCTTCTTTTCCCTGCCTCTTTCTCCATGCCTCCGAAACTTAAGCCTCCAATCTCTTTTCCCATTTGATTCACTTCATTCGTCCTATACTTGGACCTTTCCGTCCCTTATCGAAGGGAATTTTCCGTATTTTCTTTCTGCCTCCACTACCCTTCTCACAGTTCTTGCCACTAAATGGAATTTCAAGTTCAAAGATGTCTGAGGATTTCCTCGAACATCCACGTTAAACCCTCCACTTCCTATGTATAGAATTTCCGAATTTTCAAATGGTAGCATTACCTCCGGTTGTGGCTACTAGGTACCCTTATCGATGAGTCCGTAAGTATAACCGAGATGAAACGCATCCCCTCCTTCTTCTCTTGGTCCTTCTAGCTCCACCGCCACATCGAGAATACCTGCCGACAAAACGAGTGCAGCAACAATGGAGGAGGCCCTTACATTTTATTTTGACATTGCTGAGAGAAGAATGACTATCAAGTGCAGGATTTGGCGAACAACAGAACTATCCATAATAGAAACGTCATGTTTATGTACAAGTTGACTTCGGAGAAGCTCTGACACCACAGATCGAACAAATTAAATCTCCGAAGAACTGAGTCTACGAATCCTGAAATAGATACTGTATGTTCCATAGTCTTGGATGTGGAAAAATTCTCAGCGTACATCAATGAGGAAGACGAAGATACAATTTAACGATCCAACCAACAGACGGAAAGACCTGATTACCTGACCGGTCATGTTAACCTTGCAGAATTTTCTGTTTCCGGAACACTTTCGAAGGTTTTGGCTGGTAAATGAATACAGACAATGTATGAAGGGCTTCCATTGCTAAATGACATCTTCACGTAGGATATAATGGAATACACAAACGATGCGGCCATTACGGACAACCGATGGGGGTTCAGAAACGATAACCGGAAGAAAACATGGACGGAACGGATCAAGTCCGTCGGCTAAGCAAAAGCTTCAACACATAGAATCAATCCCCATGATATTGGTAAAACCGCTTTACAAAGTTTATGCACGTGAGAAGACAAATCCATCCTTGACGTCTGGCGTATATTTGTATATCTTTAAACCGTCCTTCTTTATTTCGACTCGCATACCTTCCGATTACCCAAAATATATACGTCAAATAATGTAATTGGAAACGGAGCATCTGATTTAGTTGCTGACATAGAGCTATATATACTTCACACCGGTCGACGTTAGATGCAGAAGGCGGCGCTGCCAGTAAAATGTTTGTTATCATAGAACACTGTTTCCATATATCTTTCCGACCCTTTGCGGCCCTTGTATCAAACCTCTAACTTCTCACCCATTTTGATTTTATTACGGTATTTTTTATTTTACTTTTATCTCCGTATCCATCTGTACACGTTTTGTTTTCCTTTTTTTCTTTCTCTCGTAAAACGTTATGAAAATTATGCAATGTCCCTTAACGCGAAGCTCAAATTTTGATATGCATACAAGAGTAGCGAATGTCTCGAAAAGCAAACGGAGATTGGAATAAAATTCGTGTAATGAGTATAGTATTAAAATAAAATTGCTATTACGATTAATTGATAAGGTGATATTAATTTCAAGTTATGAATATTTTATAATTTGAGCGGTTTATTCGGATTGGGTCAATAATCTATTGCATTCTATTTAGATTTCTCTGTGTTAGCTTATTAATATTGCATTGAAAATAGATGAAGGAGCAATCAAATTCTTTAAAATAATTTAGTCTTGAAATTTCAGTGCATAACAGTAGCGAAGAACATGCATATAATATTAGAACTGCTCGTGTCTGAAGATGGAAACTGAAGTGACAACTGCCTGAACGTTTATTGGTTAAATCTTAAAACAATGAAAAGAAATGTAACATTTCACGTTTGTGTTGAGATCATTTTATGCTGCAGATGTTAGTATATCATAGTACCATAGTATCATAATAGTATCAGCGATGTCAGGAAAACATAAGTGAAATACAAGTAACCTTCTCAATGTATAAAATAACATACTCAATGTAGAATTAAGATTAGAAATCTGAATATAGTTGGCTGTTGACTAACGGTTTCTTGTAACGAACGTGTATCGTTTCTATAGACCATTTGGTGTGTCCGCGTGTATGGAGCGGGGTACAAATTAAGCTTACAAAACGTTCTGGTTACGCGACAATTGTAGCGCCCACATATTTTCTCATATTTTGGAATATTGTTTCAAATATTAGTAACGTAAATACGTCCACTGGGCTGCACGGAACTCTACAAAAAGTGACAACTTTTTAACAATCTTCTTAATATATATTGCTGCTTAATGGTGACCAGTAAACGTTATTGCGAAATGTAATCAAATTTTCATTGAGAAGCATGTTAAAAGCTATTATTCAATACATTACTGCACGTCAATACTTCTGTACGGAAATATTTTATTTCCGTAATTCATTGTACAAAATAAGAATAATCATAATACCTTTGTATGTATGAAACACAGAATTCATGAATGATAAGCATTTTAAAATTAATCGCTTACCTATAAATAGGTGTAATATCGCTTTTGTACCAAACAACTAGAATTGCAGAGTCATTTTCTCGTGGCGGACGGATGTCACATGGTAATTCTGCTGTCCCTTGAAGAACTGCTCTCGTTGCTATAGTTGGTCCTGTAATATGAAACATTGATTGCTAAAATTAATTCGATTTCACAAGCAGACTATATTAACAATATTCGTAACTAGCAGGTTTTGTTACAATGAACAAATTTTCGGCTCTACTTTCCATACTTCAAATCGCAGGTAGGAAAGACAATAAAAACTATACCGATTAAAACATATAATATGCTTAAAATGGATATAGAAATGAATAAAGGAGAGCTATATTTACCAGTATCATCTTAAGTGAATTTAATTCAAAAACTTGAATATTGCTTTTATGACAATTGCATGTCTAATTTACCGTTTATTAACTCTTTCTAATTAACCATTTATTTCAGCCAAATAAATTTAACAAATTCAGGCTCTATACTTCAATCAACGAGGAATCAACGACCATCAAATAAGGAACTGCATACTGATTGCCAGTGTAACTATCGTATCGTTCCATTTCAATTAAAATCTTTCCATTTTATTCACAACTATATAATTGAATAGAATATTTCGTTAACTTTACTATGGAGTATGGTCAATGAAATGCTTCCTTCCTATTTGTTCATTGATATTGTCTATATATGCTTCAATAACAACTCAGTCTTATCCAGATTCTTGCTGTATATTCTTCAGTACCTATTCATTTCTACCTTAACAATTGAATTTTTCTAATTCTATCTGTTAACTTTATTTCCAATGTGCCATCATTGATGACAATGATCTCAATTTAGTGACACAGCATATTATTAATTATATCCAGAGTGATATTTACAGATTCCAATGTGCTTTATCACTGTTTCGTAGATTTTTAGTTTATTTTCTACTGTGCATTTGCATCGCCGAATACTTAACTGATACATCCGTTTTTCTTTCATCCATGTATTTCCTATTAGTTGGATTAATATTTTTCAACATGCGAGTCATAAATTTTTATATTCTTAACATATTTACTACATAATTACTTAACACGTTTGGTTCTATTCTTTATACAAAAATTGTCCTTGATTGCAATATGTAATGAATACATTTGTCACTTGGAAAATGTTTGTTATAATTCTAGTTGTTCCGCGGACTGCACAACTCAAATTGACACAGAATCATTAGAGTGTGAAATCACAGATCATTCGGATGACAAATATGCGATCTCTTGTTACTGAGGTCATGTACCGCTGAAAGAATAATCCCGGCTGCCATATGCAGTCTCTTTATATTCCACAACAGCTTTTAGGCTAAACGAGAAATATTTACTTAATAAGTCCTTACAGTTAACTTGTGTGGCAATGCCGTGTGCTAATAATAGCTTAGTCCAACAACTAGTTGATATGCACTATCGTATGAATACCTTCCTACGTAAATGTGTCATACTTTCTATATTGCCTTATCAGTACTAATATAACGGGCTATACATAATTGTTTCACATCGTATTACAAATAATGTTTATTTGATAAATGATACCATACGCAGTGTTTCATTTCTTTCGGAGGCTTAAATATTGAATTGACACTTTGGGCATTTGTATGATAGTTACTATCCTTATGTGCAGTTACGTTATTTGTTGCAAAACTCAGCACCTCCATTACATTAGCTAAAGACCTAACGTAAAATGGTGAGTACAAATTATTAGGCTGCTGATAGCTTGTGCTCAGCTGAGGATTTATATTGTCGTCATTACTAAAATATAAAACAAATCAAGGCGACGGAAAATTGCTCATTCGTAGAATTGACGGAAATAAGCATTATATGATAATGAATGTTTCTACATACAAATGGCAGAATAAGAAGGGTTCCATTCCAAATACTGGGTGTCCTTAGTAAAGTGGGAGACTGTTTTTCTGTTTTCCTTTATTACTAGCGTCCCATGATTTACGGACATTTGGACCGACCATGTCCTGTGTCAGTCAATAGCAATAATCAATGCGTCATCCTTAAACGATGGGAATAGTGGTCTGAACTTGTTTAACACTAGGTTTGCGGACGTTATCTGTATTTCTATTTCTAAGGACACCTGCCAAATTGACAGGTAAAGGAAACCATGTGCCCTTCTTTCATCGACTAATTTAATTTAGAAACAAATATATATTATATTAACTGTCTTAATTTAAGTTAACTAAATCTGTCACCATCGTTATAGTTGGAGCAACGTTTCCGTCAAATTGTCGGGTTCCCTAAATCTTGTGTGAAACATCCGCTGCAATCGAATGTCTTCGAATCCGATATACATTCCTAACAGAATTACTACACCTGTTGCATCTCGCACGGTGGAAGTTTCGCGAGGTCATAAATGCCGTTTACGCGGATGCGACAATTTTGCAGGGATCCGGCCTACCCTAAATTAATACAGCAAGATCTGGTTACGGTTGAACTAAGGCGTTCGGTTGTGTGACTGTCTCTCGCGCTGAGTTACTCTCCGTGGGTCTTGACGGATGGTCTGATTATGATGCTCATCTTTTCTTCTTGGGCTTCTTAGGAGAACTCTCTTTTGTGACTGCTGTCTTGGTAGTTTTATAAGTTTTGTATGTCCACCGATTGTTTAGTGCGAAATGTAAGTGACGGATGCGTGTCTTCCGATTGGTTGTGAATAATATCGCGCGGTGTGGGGGGGGGGGGGGGGGGGGT
>NW_016909447.1:1031583-1040488 GCF_001483705.2 Eufriesea mexicana
GGGGATGTTCCAGCCGCGACGTCCCCCACTGGCGGTTGATGATCGAACAATTTGGGGCTTATTGTCCTAAGAATGATTTACTAACTCCGACCAATGGTCACCTAAGCGATGACAGGCGGCAAAGGACGTCGGCGATAAGATCACAAAGCAGTCCTCCGCGAAAACTTGGGAGGTTCGGTCCTGGGGCCGCAGCAATACCAATGGGGAAAAACGCATCAACGACCCACAGTTTTCATCAACCAATCACAACACATCTAAATTTATAGTGACACTGCAATACGGCATTAAAATAAACAAAAATAAATTAAATATAATTTGAACCTCTGCTATATTTTACTGCATTAGAATTGTTGCCAGTGTAGTGGGGAAGGCTAGAAAGGCACAACACACACAGGTCTTTGATTGTAAGGAATAATATAATTGGAATGCAAAAGGTTGAACTTTGACGATACGTACTCAAACAATTCCTAATCTATTTCAAGCAACCACGCTATTTCACATTGACTGTCTAATATTGACTTTACCGCTCTAATGCTCGCTGTTTTACAATATCTCTGCTGTCTGTCCCAAAACACTTTGAACTCTCTTGCATACTTGCACCTTTACTTTTAACTTAGCATCCTCTCTCTTCTTTTCTCTTCTTCGTTAACATTTCCTCATTCGCTTTTTTCCGCTCACCCTACACCATCAAGCGCATACCTAGATTTACACTTCACTCGCATTCACTCTGACATAGGTACTCCCTTTCATCTGATATCTCTTGCATACGCCAAACATGATCGCCTATAGAATATTCTTACACGCGATCACCTTTGCTGTTCCACACGCACTCATAGATATTCGTGCAAATGCTCGGACCGAGACGAGGCTATTGTACAATTTATTGACACTTGTTTTTGTGTAACAAACCCAGCGTTCTCGTGCATTGCATTAAACCAAAGCTACGCATTCGCTCCATTTGCAACTGCGAGAGTCGTCCTCCACGGCGTTGTGATTATGACTTTGTGTTGTGGTTCCCGCGATGCTGCCCAGATAGTTTCCCCTTCGGTCGTTACGCTATGATAGGGAGGTAGCAGATAGAACAACGCAGGGAATGGAATGCGTTTCGTCCTGGGCCTGCTAGTGGAAGTAAGATTTTCTAACAGGCTCTGCCTTAGGCGGGTGATACTTAGGTAGATTAGAAACTACTAATAATTGGAGGTCGAGGGTTCACCGAAGACTTGCGAGAACGTCCTCGTACCTTCTTCAAGTAGGAATCCATCTATTGACATGGATGAGAATGATGCCGCTACACAACCATGTCCCTTAAGGGCTAAAATATTGTTCATCATTATCCGTACTATGGGATATCCGTCGAAGGGAAGCGCTAGATTATTTGTATAACGTTAAATATGATTCATGCTATTTTTGTTATTGTATTTGATAATCACCTTCCTATATACCTGGCACTTCAATAATTTTTGTTGTATACAATATGATCTTGCTGAGTCACTAGCAACGTTGGAGTCTTCTGTAACTTTGTCCATACAATAACCATAAATATAATTGCTTTTACTGTTCTGTGGTGATATATTAGATGAATAATTTCTAAACTGTTTTACATTTCACGCTTTAACAAAAAATTGCACTGGGTACAAAGTTGTTCCTTCATTAAGTTTCGAACCTTCCCCTATGCAATTCTTAAAAGTTTTTAATAGTATTTGTTCAGTCGTGGAACAAGGAAGACCCGTTACAGTCTTCCAACAGTCAGGTCTTATGGTCAAACAATACGACATCGGAATTTTCCGCTACATGCTTTCAGCATGTTGGAATGCTTTACCCTTTTCTTTGACATCTCGTGTCAAGGAGCACGAGAATCCTGGAAATCCCAAATTGAACGAAGTTAGGCGAAGGCTCTTTAGACTTGGCTGACAATAGACCTGAGGGCCCCACGTGGTCTACACACGTTGGAAACCTTAGCCAATCTTAGGAAGATCGAGGAGGTCACTTCCTTTTGACACTTCAGAGACATCGGTTATCCTCAGTCAGTTCCTTCCGAGACCTCAGAAACACCAGTTCTCTTCGAGCCACAGAGAAACCGATTCTCTCAAAATCAACGAGACGCCACGTTTTCTTCGAAACGTCGTAGACACGGCTCCTTTCCGCTTGTACAACTTAAGCAGTTGCCCAAGATTAATTTGGCGGGCAACACGTGTCGCAGTCGCGAGGCGATTTTACAACCCGTCGGAATTACAAGAGTTCGATCGCGACGCGATAGTACTCCTTGATCATTCAGTATTTGAATTTAGGCCTATAATGTGGACAGAAATGGACACCAATACCTTCTACGTTCTTTAATAGTCAACTCGTTAGTATGTTTCGACGGAAATACTTAAAATAATGAAAACAACTCGCAATTTTAAGCAAAAACTTTCAAGAAAATTCTTCTCTCTCTCTCGCACACTCCCTTATTAGCCGTTACATTCCCGTGTCTCCTCTCCAACGATTCGCACATAACTGATTTATTCTGGCACATTCTCCTAAACATTTTTTCAAACACCGTTCATACCAGTCTGCATTCGCACATATTATATTTATATTACTGCAATTGAGTTTCACTTATTCAACTTGACTCACATTCACACATATAAAATCAACACTTCCACATAACTGACATTACTTCTTCCCTTTGAAGTTTATTCAGACTTCCACGAGATGTGTTTTAAACAGTCAATACCGTTATTATTATATTTACTGGTAATGTCCGCCAACGTTACCCTAGGTACTTTTGAATTCTACCTCAACCTGTTACGGTATTGCCAACGGTATTTGCTCACACACTGACAATGAAGCAATCCACACTGAATCTGTGTACCATCGCGTGAAGATTTCTATGCTCCCAAATTTTTGCATTTGAAGAAGCTACTATTATATATAAACCTTTTACTTTCCAGAAAACGTGGATTCGGTTCCAATTTGTTTATCACCTAGCAATAAAATCTTCGTCGCGTAGCATAACCATATGTTTGCATACGATAATCAGTTTAGCAGAATAGACATTCATCTAATATTATACTTCTTGCCATAATTACCAGCACGCCTACTTTGTAGGTTATCATGTATCTTTAATGTATACGCTCGAATACAAGAAATGACATTGCAGTAATCTTTCCGTTCCTGGTAACTAATATATTCGTGCAATCGTTTAAAGTCACGAAAATGTCGAATCTCTCTTGCATGCAGCTTCTTCCATTGTTTCAAATAATTTCTACAACTTCGGTAGCGTTATAAAGCCGTCTCTCTATCTCTTAACGTTACTCGCCAAATTAATTTCATTCAACTACTTGAAATTCATTCCTCCAGTCTGACTTCGTTCGACAGTTCGTGATACACGCGTAAGAAGGTTAGCAGACTTCCCGACAGTTAGAGAAATACTGCAGGGGCGATTGGCTTTCGCACAGGATATAGAACAGAAATTGAGGAAACTCGTAGATACCTCTCCGCGACTGACAACAAGAGACCGACAGTAAGGCTGATTGGTTCGGATGATTATCTACAGACAGTACCTGCTTAAGCAACTCTCGCCCAAACACTCATTGTTGAACGAGGAACATCTGGTGAACCATCTCCGCGATTCTTTATGCCGATTTTATAGAAAATCGGAAGACTGCGAAAGGGTGAATATTTCCTCATCACCAATTGATTTGATGAAGGCAGCACTGGCCGAGGTGCACGTGGATCACCTGCATATTAGTGACCACTTTTGCTGCATGTGTACGCTTAGTGTCCTTTGAAAGCCAATGCTATTCATTAAAATTTTTGTTAAATATGTAATTGTTATTTTACGTGAATAAAATATCATCACCGACCTATAGAAATCGATTATTCATTTTTTATTTTAAATCATTCTATCCTAGAGGAAGTATAGAATGGAAGGAACATTATACGAACATTTATGATCCTAGTTTGATTACTTCACGAATTTAGATATTGAAATTGAATATAGTGTCCACTAGAAATCAACGATCTCCGCTTTATGAACCACTCTTTTGAACTGTATGAAGATATATCACATTTGATTACTATGGGAACTGAATTCGAAAGCAGCAATAAAACTGTCGAAATCAAACTAAGTTGTACGATAAGTTGTGGCGCGATTTCAAATAGTTTTGCATTGCATTGAATCTTAAGGTGTGCAGCAACAAATGTTCATAGTAATACGAATATGATTCTCAGGAAACGTTGTGCTCTTTTCATTAAAAAGCCTCTCGTCCTCCACCTTCAACTGATGACCGCGACGTGATTTCGTGCACAGAAGGTGAAGTGCTTGAGTTTTCTCTTTCTTCCATACTTTTTTAATACGTGCGGTGATACATTTATCGCGAACGTGATTGCGGAAGCTGATCGTGTGCACGCGAGTGATCAGTACGAGGGCGAATCGGTAAACGTACTAAACCAACCGAGGCAGTACGTTCCCCAATTCTGGTCGATCAAGGTCGCGCTCTGGTTTAGGCTGCTGGAGAGACACTTCGTGTCTGAGGGGATCACGAAGGGTGAGACGAAGTTCGGCATCACGCTCATGTACCTGAGCGATGAGTGCATCGAGCAGGTCGAAGATGTGGTGAGGAACCCTCCATTGACGGGTCAATAGGACGTATTAAAGCGCGAGTTGACAAAGCGGTTGTTGGAGTCCGACTCCACACCCCTACGGAAACTGGTAAAAAGCGACGAAATGGGCGACTGCAAACCGTCGCAATTTTTCCGCCATTTGAGGAACCTTGTGACCCCCTACGCCGCGGACGAGTTGTTCGTGATGCTTGGGAAGACCCGGCTGACGACGGATACTCATCGCGCCTTATCCACTGAGCCGCAAGTGGGCGTAATCGCGTTGACGGAAATGGCAGAACGTATCCACGAGATCCGACCCGAACCGCGACGTGACATCGACGCGTCCGAATTTCAACTCTTGTCTAAAAAGGTGGACTAACTCGCTGCGGAACTCAACGGCGTAGAAACATCGTTGGGACGGCAACGAATATTCGCGTCCAGGTCGCGGAACCGTAACCAGGTCGGTTCCTGCGAGCGGAAGAAGTCGCCACACTCCCGCCAATCCTTCGGCGGCATGTGTCAGTATGACCATAAATTTTGCAAATGTTCCTCGTCCTGCCAAAGCCCGTGCATTTGAAGCGCTGGAAACGAGAAGAGCCGTCCTTGAACGCGACGCTCGACGGTTCAGGTTCCCGTTGAACTTTCGTCACCGACGAATTCTCTAAGAACCCGTTCCTCGTAGACACAGGTGCGGATTTGTGTGTCTATCCGCGTAGTCGTCCAAGTGGACACTATAAAATGTGCGAAAATGAACTCTTTGCGGCCAACCGGTCGCATATCGCAACCTAGGGCACAGTGGCTCTGGAACTGAATCTTTTGTTGCCGCGAAGCTTCAAGTGGTGTTTCGTGGCAGCCGGCGTAGCTACACCGAACATCGGGGTCGAATTTCTTAGTGATTACGACTTGCCAGTTGACCCACGCAACAAACGCCTGATCGACAAGCAAACTCAACTAACGACGTGTGGGCGCGTCGCTGACCCCGGGATCGCAACCATTAAAGCAGTGATAGGTGATACCGACTGCCACCGGCCCCTGGCGCAGTTCCCGAACCTGATGCGCCCGCCTGTCTTCAGAAAAAACCTGGTGAGGCATCAGGTACAACACCATATCGAGAAGACCCCACGACTGCCGGCGTACAGCAAGCCACGCCGCCGCGCACCGAACAACCTGAGAGTCATCAAGGCCGAATGTGGTCTAATCGTCCAGCAAGGTGTCCTCCGTCCGTCGAAGAGCCCTTGGGCCTCCCAATTACGCGTGCTGCCGAAGGCGGACGGCACCCTGCGACCCTGTGGAGACTACCGGGCATTGAACGCTCGCACCGTGTCGGACAGGTATTCGCCGTCTGATATAGGGGACTTTCTCAAAAGGCTCAGTCAATTCGGTGTGGTTATTAATCTGAAAAAATGTATTTTTGGAGCCCATACCATCGCATTTTTATGGAACTTGGTGAGTGCGCAGGGCACCGAGCCCTTAGATGAGCGCGTTCCGGCAATCGCAGCTTTCACCACTCCGAAAACGTTAAAGGAGCTACGTAGGCTCCTGGGGACCGTCAATTTTTACCGGCGGGTCATACCGCGAACCGCGGAAATTCTACTGTCCCTGAACGCGTTGTTAAAGGTTTCCAGGAAGAGTAACGAAACCGCGACCCGTACTGAGGACGTGGAACGCGCATTCACAGAGTCGAAATCGGCCCTCGCTACCGCGACTTTGCTCGCACACCCCATCCCTGACGCGTTAATTAGAATCGCCGTCGATACTTCGGACTACGTGATTGAGGCAATCTTACAACGATGCGCAGGCAATGCATGGCAATCTTACAACGATGCGCAGGAAATGTATGGCGATCTCTAAATTTTTACACTAAAACCATGTCTCCGGCGAAACAAAAGTACAGCGCGTACGATCGCGAGCTACTGGCAATATACAACGCCATTAAGCACTTTCGACACACCGTCGAATGCAGAGACATCACAGTTCTTACAGACCACAAGCCTCTAACTTTTCCTTTCAAGCAAATGTTAGACAAGTGTTCACCGCGACAATTTAAACACCTAGATTATATCGGGCGATTCACAACAGATATACAGTATGTAAAACGGTCCAAAGACCTGGTTGCCGATGCATTGTCATGTGTGGGGACGATTTCGAAAGCTTTCAACCATAAGGTACTCGTGACGGCACAAAGGGACGACGCTGGTGGAAATCATAAACTACTGCTCAAGAATCCTAAAATTAAGGAAAATTCGTTTCCCTGAATACGACGCGGATATTTATTACGATGTCTCTGGGAAAACCATTCGACCTTTCGTGCCAAGGATGCTACGCCGTCAAGCGTTCTAGGCTATCCACAGTCTCGCTAACCAATGTATTAGAGCCACGCAAAAATTGGTGACAGAACGTATCGCCTGGTCTTGGATAAACAGGGATGTCCGAAAATGGGCTCGGCAATGTATCCTTCGCCAGCGCAACAAAGTGACGAGATATTAGACCGCACGAGTCGCCGATTTTACGAATCTGCCGGACGATTCAAGCATACACATATTGGCCTGGTCACGATGTAGTATTCGCAAGGGTTCAGGTATTTCTTAACGTGCATCGACCGTCTTTTGCGGTGGCCAGAAGCCACTCCCATAACGAGTACTGTGGCGTCAACGGTCGCTGCAGCATTAATGTCTACCTGGATTGCCCGTTACGGTGTACCCTTGCGAGTAACCACTGATCAGGGTCGTCAATTTCAATCAAACCTGTCTAAAGTGTTATGCAGATTACTGGGGGTGTAAGATATTCGAACGACGACGTACAATCCTCAGGCAAACAGAATGGTCGAAAGGTTGCACAGGCAACTGAAAGCGGCTATAAAGTGTCACGACACCGCGAATTGGGTAGACACGTTACCCGTCATCCTACTGTGTATTCACGCCGCGACCAAGCCCGATTGGGACGCGTCCACCGCGAAAATGATTTACTGCAGCGGAATTCGTATGACCGCGGATTTCTTCATCTCGATTAATCGGGAGGCGGATTCCGAGTTCGTTACGCGGTTGAAGCGACATTTTAATAACGTAAATCCGCAACCGGTCACACAGCACGGCACGCGACGAACGTTCGTGCACAAAGTATGGCGACATGCCCGTTTGTTTTCGTGCTCCGCGATGCGGTGCGAAGCCCGTTGCAATCTCCATACGACGGCCCGCACCGCGTCCGGGAAAGGCACGAGAGAATATTCGTGTTAGATATCGACGGGAATTGGATAATGGTAAGCGTGTACCGCGTGAAACCCGCATTCACCGTTCCCGACGAACACGACGAGCAACCGCTCAAATATATAAATAAATATATCGCTGACAATGCCAACAACAACTTAGGTCGTATCCCCGAAACTCGGCCGCGCGAAATAGGCGAACGAGAACGCCTTACAACCCATTCGGGTAGGACTGTCCGCTTCCCACAGCGTTTTCAGGCCGGTCTCAAATCGGTCAATGATGTATGTAGGATCACGTTGTGTGGATAGTCTAAAGTAGCGTTGCTTTACTTCTTAATAAAATAAGCTTATGCTTATAGACCTCTTGGAGTTTGTTAAAGATCGCTAGAGACTGCCTCGCCCGCGCCCTTATACCCTTATTTAAACCATTCATTCTGTCCACATCTATACACGCGAACTCTTTCTCGATCGGACGGTAACGTGTCCTACACACTCAGGCGCATTCATAGACTTCCACTAGTTTATCGCATTCGGCTCTGTCATAAACATCCCTTACATTCGATCCTCTTGCACGCTGTCACGTTCTTTCTAAGCCCAAACACACTAGACATTCTTTCAGGGCTGTCCTTATTCCATTCTCACAAATATATATTGTATATATCCATATGCAGAGAAATTTGCAAATATATGAGCTGACTGATGAATGCATATAGGCGTGTTTGTATTGGGTGTGTGCAAATGGAACGTTTTATTTTATTATTTCTCTGTTACTTATACTTTTTGTTTATTACCGTTCTTTTCTCCTTGTGTTTCCTTTTCTCTTTTCTTCCTTTTTTTTATTATATAAGCGTTGTCACAGCAACGGGAGTGCTGTAAGGTCGCATCCCAGATGCGGAAAGCGAACGGTCCTTGTATATATTTTCGACTCCTTGGCGACATCGAGGGTTCTGGGTCAATGGGGACCTGGTTTATATCTTTACAATCAGAGGCCCATGACTCGCTGACGTGCGGACTACCTCGAAACCTAATGAGCAGTGAAAAAGTGTCATATCGCTTACGCCTCTCTAACGACTCGGGTCTTTCCCGAAAAGATAGCCTGCAGTCTTCCGCACCTGC
>NW_016909447.1:1040526-1140076 GCF_001483705.2 Eufriesea mexicana
CCCCCCCCCCCCCCCCCGCGTATAGTAAAGTCCTACTCAGGAAACGTAGTGCTGTTTTCGTTAGAAAACCTCTCGTGCACCACCTTCAAGACAACTCAGTTCCATACAGTGGAAGAAATAAGATAGTAAAATATTCCAGCCTCGCGAAAGTGGCAAAATGTATTTTGTCTGATACTCTTATATCGATACTTTCCAAAAATATTGCATTGGCAAGGGTGGAAGTAAATATATTATTCTTAACTTCTAGCTATTCAGAAATTATAAGAAGCGTAATCAGTTACTATTATTTATTTAACTTTCATGCTGTGTACAATAATGTATTAACGTTAAGTATTGCTAGCCAGTATATTAGATTTAATTTCATGTATATGTAATTCCAGAAACAAATAAGTTCCATTTTTGTATACAAATTTTTGCTTTCTGCAAATATGAATCTCGGGAATTAAGATCAGGTAGCTACAGTATATTGTAAAACAAACACGCATGCGTGTGTATATATAAGTCACTCGATTTGTAGACGTTTCACTTGTTTATGTGTGTATATATATCGACACTGAATCCTTCTTGTTTGACAGCAATTAGTGACAGACGGTTCTTTGAGCAGATTCTATTTGCCTTCGAATAAGTAGTGGATTGTGTCGTTATCTTGATATTGTTGTGTGACGCGTGTTACTAGGCTAAGCATTTACGTAGACCCCTGTTATGGTAATGTATTTTGTTATTAGATAAAGTTTCCGAATTTGAGGTACAATGGTAGGGGTTGCAAATGGAAAAACGAACTGAATTATTACCCCATACTCCAGGTACTGGGCATATATAATCGTCAAGCGTCAAGGTACTAACGTCCTTTCTCTGCGGCACAGCGTCGGCAATATCGTATTTCCTGATGAATAATAATACCGTCGAAACGATATTTTAAAGATTAAAGATTTACTACGTATATGTAGAATAGTGAGATGGGGGATGGACTAGACTAATATTTTTTACTTAATAGAACAAAAATACGCTTTATTACTGAAATAACTTATTAATGGAACACAATAGGAATTTAAAAAGGCTCTAACAACTCTCTTACGATCGACTTATACAACTTCTGACTTCAACTGACTTTCAATACAAACTCTAAACTGCTAATCTTAAACTCTGGCTTCAAACCGAAATCTGAAACTCCAAACTGAATCTGTACGACTGGCTGTCCCGCGCCCTTCCACACTTATTTAAATCTTGCACTCTGTCTTTTTTCATATTCAGGCTTTCTTGATCACTCATTTCCTAGGCGACCACGATGGGCCAGATCCATCAAACGCAGGACGCATTCATAAACTTTCAATCGTTTGTCGTATTAGGCTTCACCATAAACGTCCCTTACAGTCAATCTTCTTGCACGTGTTCACTTTCGTTTTATGCCCCAAACACTCTCAACATTCTTTCAGGGCCGCACTCATTCTATTCCTACATATATATGTTTGCTGAAACCTACTTCTAGAAAATAAATCGCAAATTAGCCGACGCTGATGCAGGAACTTATGTTTTGAAAATAATCTACGAGTTAGCTGCTTGTGAATTGCGTATTCTTTCCTGAAGATGAAACGCGAGTTGGTTGAATGACATGATCCCCACGGGAACGAATTGCAAATAGACTGGATGGTGTAATTTTTGCTAGGGCAAACAAATTATCGGTTTAATTGCGTCAGCTATTTAACGATTAATTAATCACGGCATCAACCTCGTTAAAGAACATAAGAGGAGGCCACTCGGCGACATAAGGGGTTCTGTAGAGTCATTGCGAATATAATCTGTGATCGGTACGGACATCTCTAGTTTGGTACCGGAGAGTGGGTAAGAGCGAGTAGGGCAAGGGTGGCAGAGAGCGGAGGAGTAGGAGAGAGAGAGTGAGAAAGAGAGAAACGAGAAGAATGGTTTTCTTTCCACGCGGTAAAATTGCGTTTTCTATTTTGTTTGTTGTTTGTTTGTTCCATTCTATTCGTTTTTTGGTATCTTAAATCGCTCGCATTTTGGTCTCAAATAATTCGCACAATGAAGGAAACAATTCAGAGTTCTCGTGCCAATAATAAAGTTAGAAATCATAAAATCCGGTGAAAGCATTTCCTCTTCAAATAGTTTATTAGATGTTTATCGCAGAACGAAATGTAGAAGGAAGATGCTTGCCTGTGTTACATTAGCAAATGGATCTAGAAGCGTGGTCGTCGATTCGGTATTTCAAGCTCATAATGAATAACCCTAGCGAGTCCCATGAACTATATGTGCACTTGTAATGCTCCCAAATACTTGAAAAGAATGTCATTGGAAGTATAACTCTAACTTTGTGCTCTAATGTTAACGTAGGGGTGGTTACCTACAGATATATATTCTACGATAAACTAGCTAAATTCTAATCCACGAATGCAACAAAATATTCATAGTAACTAACTAAGTCAAGAAACTTATTAAAAGTTTTAGATTATGTATTCATTCATTCTTATGTTTCGAGCAACTATTATAATTAACATACAATCGGAAATAGTCAGCAACAATGACGAATAGTGGATGCACATTCTTGGAGTTTCGAAGAAACACACACAGAAATGTTTGCATACTGCCCAGGGCATATTTGCTGCAGAAAATATTTGGAATAAAGTAAATGCAGTAAGTCTCAGCGATTCATTAACCTTTCCTTTTGTGGAACTTTGGGTTTCGCACAATGGATGCAAATATGTATATATATGTGTCAACTGTCCAAGCAGCGAAGCGATATTGACATGTATGCTTATATTAAAGTTCATAAAACCGTGTCCTGACGACATGATTTTTGAGTGGTATATCGAGAAGGCCATCAGGGTTTCTGACATTGACATTATAACGAATAGAAGGTTTTCAAATCTCATAAACATAATCCGCATCCATAACCATTTCCAATTTATTTTCATCAATCCGCGGCGAGAAAATCTGTGCCGTTTTGCAATCTATTTGTCACTCAATGCGGCTTTGAAATTCATGAAAAGAAATATGGAGGAAACTTTGCTAGTCCTCGTGCCTCCGTCAGTTGAATTCGATATGTTTTGCTAATATTCACGGTGCACGAGTGGTGTTCATCTCCAATGCTTGATATGCATAATCTTATTTCGGTGTAGAATCTCCAATTTATTTTACTTTAGGTGCAATGATTTTCCAATGGATAATCTTGCAGCATAACGAATAACCAATGATTGCAGGAGTCGTCTCCAACTGCCAGCTTCCAAGTGTCTTAATTATAGGGATTGAAACTTCCATGAAATGTTATTGTATATTTCTGGAAGAAGATCAAGCAACTATTATAGAAGCCATATGCGTAACCCTTTGCGACGGAGCGGTTTGTGAGTAAATGGTACTGTGGGGCTCAGCCGCTGCTGCGATAGTCTTGCAAAACTACTAGAGCTCATTTGTACTTGAACGCAATTTTCGTTCATAGAGATGCTGACAATAAGGACATATAACAGTCCACCACTTAACTTGGGACGTGCAGTCCTACGGCCGCAACAGTGGGCGCATATATGTTTTTCTCATCCATAGCAACGCATATACGTGGGGCTCACTTATGTGTCCTTCGTCCCTATCAGTTGTTTTCGCCGAATGCATATAAGAGATCTGCGGTCAAACTGATGGCTTCCGCTGAACGCATATATGCGGCGCTCAATCCGCAAAGGATTATTGACTGGCTGCGAGGACGTAGCTCTACAGGGACTACAGAAATGTAACTTTCGCCCTGAAACTGATCATGAAAAGAGCCAAAAATTGGCAATAGGATGAGCTTCTCGGTACGTTGAACAGCGATCCGTATGGTATGGTACCTGTGAAGCTGAAAGCGTTGACGCCAGCGCTCATAGAGAACTTGGACCATTGGTTGATCAGTTAAGTCGGCAATAACCTCGTTGGGGACCAGGATCAATCTTATGTCGAGTCGACGGACCGGTTGAGCGTGTCCCCTAAACTGACGTTCTGGACCCGAGAGCTTACCGAACGGTCTAGCGGATATACGCAAAAACACTATTCCCGGGCAGAGACTCGCAACTGTCACCGTAGACGGTTTCTGCTCAAATATACCGTGATAGTGCAGAATAATCGGCACGCGCACTAATCTGCCGAGACTGGGCGAAAGTGAGCTGTCTCCCAAAAGGTAGTATTTAACTCGTTCAATGACCCTTTACGGAGAGGGCAGTATTTTCCTAATCCTGCAAGCACAACACCCACACACGCATTTTCTCGAAGAGATGGAACTAAGAAGTAGTACACCCTACTCGCAAATTCGGTATAGAACATAGTCTCGAGGTATGGCGCGGTCGCCTATCGGGCGAGCCCTAATATCGTACACAATACTTGTTTCAAGGTCGAATAGCATGGCCATATTTGTTTATATCAGATGATGGCGGGCCTTGAGCTAAAAAACCAACGTCGCAGAAATCCCATATATATTATCAATGCCCATATAATAAAGATATAAGAATGAAATAATAAGTGAGATGGTTTTCTCCATTTTCAACCCATTTAATCAACACTCTAACCTTTTTTCAAATATTTTGGTAACTTTGGTGTGTGGCTAAAGGACGCCATTTCATTTGTGATTCAATAACTCACATGTCAATAAATGACGTCCCATTTCATTACTTAATAACCAGTGATACCGATCATTTCATAATGTTCAGTTGTCTGCTATCCAAATGCTGGGGCAAAGATGCCAAACTTTAAATATATGTTCATATGTAATTAATATATCTAAAAGTAATTTTATTGTTTCAGTTCCTATCGAAAATATGTTCCCATAATTTACTGTCATAAATTGTGATTCAAAGACTTGCAGTCCTTAACAATCTTTCTCCTATAAAGAAGAAGAGTACACTAAAACAAGCTGTCCTGACCAATATTTGTTTTCAACGTTACAACAAAATTTTTTGAACTTTCATTTAATGTTACAAATAATTGAAGACTTCCTACGAAGATTGCTTATTATGGCCGAATGTCCATTGTTTGAGGACACTAAAGAGGAGGGAATGTCCTGCACGTCAGAACAAGCTTAAAGATATTTAAGCATAAACATTAATTGAAGAGAGTCACTCGTTTTCTTTGTATTGAAATTTAGTATAATAAGACAAGACATTCTTATAATTTTCCACAAAATTTGTCTTTTAGCGAATGAAACTGATTTAGGAGTAATTTTCAATTCAAGTAAAGATACTTAAAGTATTTTAGATGAATTCATTTCTTCCTCTCCTTTGCATGAAGTACAAAATTGTTTCCTGATAAATAATTTTGCCATTTCCGTGTCACACTTAGTTGGTTATATATCGTATCATGTTACGGAATTTAGATCCTAGTAAAATTTAAACAAAACTTGTCAGGTGAAATGGAATTATTTATTTGTCCATCTCGTCATTACAAAGTATGCGAAAGCATTGACTATGCGACATAATACCAAACATTGTGAAACTCATATGTTGCTGATTTGAGAATGTGTTTTATATGATTTGTTACAAAATTTTGATGTTCGTTGCATCTGTACTCATGTAAACCAAATTATGAAATCTATGTCTGTTAAATAAAGATCAATTACTGTCTGTTATATGTCGGTAAATAATAGAAGGCTTGGTTTTGAATTTTTAGTACTGTCTATAAATGGCACTCAGCAGTTGAATAATCTATCGAAGGAAGCTATTATGATTTCAGCGACGTTAGATCACATAATGATTTGGCATTGTTCTCTTCTATTCTTTGTTTGCATAGTGCAACATACACAACTGCAGTACTTATACATGGGATAGAAATTGTATGTCAGATTATGACACATTAGCATCGAAGAATCTCCTATTAACTTAAGGCGTTAATCCTTAAGTATGAGCACATCGACTTCTTAAATGTCGTACATCAAACCCATTATAAATCGTCGTAATGTTACAAATTGTGATTGTATTACTGTCAACTTATGTTTTAAATATTGTTTGCAAGAGCAATTACGTCAAATTAGGTAAAATATAGCTGTGCAGCCAAAGATTGCGTAAACCATTACAGCTAGAGTTCAATAACCCTGATCGAGCCTGGGTAAGCTTCCGAAAGTAATAATTAACAGTAGACTTAGATGGCTTACACAAACAAGTAATTCACTGAAAGCAATTTAGTATATTTCATTTAGTATACTTTGGCAACATCACTCTACCATAGTTGTTCTGATAAATGTAATTGGATATAGGAAAAATATATGGACGTGATATAGAAATATAATTTAACATCATCAACTTGCATTTTGAACTGAAAATTAATTATCACATTTTGGTGTATAAAGTTATTTTTTTCTGAAATTTGACCACCTAAATAAGAGTAAATGAGCTGTTTTCTAATCACAGGAAAATGAAACAAAATGTTATTCGATAATCAGTCCAGTGCGTTACGCTACTTTTGATTGACGTTGGTAATATTAGCAATTCAATGTTCGATTAATGTTCGTCACTATTAAAGATATTACAGAAAAACAAGAGTGAACTGTTGCTGCAAGGAACGTAAACCGCGTTGATATTTGTGGCATTACATTATTGACTTACATCGAGCTGCTGCTGGTGGACACCTTGGTACAGATATGATGACGTGAAAAATAGTAAACCACTCTGAAATGAATTTATACATTCGAGCTTAAATGGTCTTAAATGACGTATTATGACTTAAAGGTCGTAACGTGGTAAATGGCGGATTAATGGTCGTAATGTGGTGTTCATTTCAGTTCATATTGAACCGAAACGGTAACTAACTGAAGAAAACCATCAGTCGGTTAGGTTTATAGCAAATGCGCATTCTTGTAACTAAGTGAAATCAATAGAAAGTTTGTTTTAAGCGTACTAATTGGTACTGCAGAGGACAAGGTACGAAATGCCATATTGTGGTAAAAAAGCATTATATCTTGGATAAGGTAGAATATCCTCCTTACCAGTTTCATCGCAAGCGTAGTATCCACGTTGGGTTTCCTTTACGTTTCCATTGTTACCAACTCAGCAAGGATGATACTATATTATCACTAGTGGTTGGAACTAAAGCTACTGTAGCTTCGATCGTGAAATAACGAAAAGGTCATGAAAAGAATACCTTGAAATTGCAAGTGAATAACAGGGTTAAATATTTCTACCATCCTTATACATTTTTAAATTCGCTGTAATTACGCAGATCATTACAAATTTATTTCCAAATAATAACTGTTATTCAGTGAATTTTTTTACGACTATACGTAGCCCTGTCTGCATAAATTCTTAACTTGTATTCTTAATTAGTCGAACGTCTTATTTTTTTCTCCTTTAACAAGGTTAAGTTTCAATTTGAAGTTTGTAATTAATGCCATGTACGTACGTATAAGGATGTATATATGTCAATATTTATATAGGTCATTCAATAACAAATTCTGCAGCGACAAGTAGAATGTTCTATCTAACTCGAACATCATAAATGACTTTCTTCATGGTAGGAGGGTGTCGAATTGGAAATCCCATTTTCTTTTATATTTCATGTTGGTTCTAGATAAGTCCGATGACTTATAATACTATGACATTTCACGAATGAAGAATTGTACCAAGATAATATAAACGTGGTAGTTAATTCAGTAACTCTCAATGTCTTCACCTCGTCGATAATAAAACCAATGTGCTAGTAATTTTCTTCTGTACCAATATTTAAATAATGACTTTCTTTACAAGAGAATTTACGAAGAAGGTCTATTTGAAATTTCAAAGTTTATTCAATAATACATCTATAGTTTGTATTGTTTAGCCCAGATTTCGGACCAACGACAAGCATTGAATTATTGTATAACTAAACAAAGGCACCCTATGGAACAACCTACAAATGGTTCGCTTAAGATGTACCATGTTTTTTGAATTAAACGAAACGTTCTCATTCTTAGTTGTAAGATTGTACGTTTGTATACGTTACACGATTTTGGATGTCTGGTGATGATATTAATATCGTAATTACATTAATAAACCGATTGAAATGTATGAAAACATCCTTGTTTACTAAGAAAATGGTTGAAGAATATACAACTATACAGGCATATGTTTTAACTAAAATGAATAATTGAATAATTTGAATAATTCTTCATTTGTCCGCTGCTTGGAATTACATGACATCTAGAACGCAATTTCTTTATTCAGAATTGGAATGTGTCGGAGAAGGAATTAGCAAGCACTTTCGGTTCTGTTAAAATTTTGGAATTGATGCATGTGCTTCTTCTATTAAAAGCATATTGAATTACGAATATTTGGTGTACGTTATTGTATAAGCAAGAAAATTTCAAATCATTTTGGGGTGACATTCATTGTATTCGTTATGATTCTGTATACTCAAAAATGTTTCTAATAATAATTACAGTTTTGGAAAGTACATGTATGGTATACACACACTAAGATATACATATTGAAATTTCCAAGTTAATAAACCATACATTCATTGGATTTAAATATCACGTAATAATAAATCAGTAAATCAAATAAATAAATCAAAAATGTCTCTAATTGTCCGTTAACCGAATACCACGTATTCACTATCCTGAGTTCACTAACTGTGATACTTGCTGGCATGTTGTGACACTAATTGCCTAACAATGCTAAATCATGGTATATACTAGCTGCCAATTCTTTACCACTAAAGTACCATGCATAGTTTCGTATATGTTACACGATGATAGTGATAAGGTGAATATAGTTAAATATCTGAAAATCATTTTTTAGAATAAATATCCGTATATTCTTAGAGAACAAAAATATGTAGCAAATTGAATTATCTGATAGAAGAAAGAATGATATTAAACTCTCCTGCAGTGATATCCTCTACTTCAGCGTTGGTAGAGACATATAAGGCCTTAGTCGGGGCATATTATACACCATCCTGAATCCTGCCTGAACCCTGCACTCTTCATATGTAATATTCCTGCGAATTATTCGAGGTAGTGCATATATGCACATTAATCAAAGCGATTCTTTACCTATAAATATACGTATTTTGTCACTGTATTATTTGATAGTGTCTGTTTAACACTTATTAGCTTATTAAGAGTACCTGCTATTGTAGTAACAAGAATGAATCAGATGATCGCTGGTATGAATGAAAAGTGGACCGAATGATTATTTACGTGGACGACGAGCGGATCGAGAGAATGCTTACGTTGGATTTTATGAGAAAGACGATTAACTTCTAAGAATGCACGTGGAATTTTCACGATGTGCTGTTTGATTATGTTGTGCGTGTATAGGGAAATAGGGAGGCTAAGAAAGCCCTAAACACAGTTGGAATTGTCGTACAGAGTCCTCATGGACAATCATGTAAAGTACATTCATGAAATGAGAATCATGCGAAGAAGGAAATTGTGGAATTATTAATAGCAATAATACTTTATCTTAATTTTACATTAGCTCCGCATTAATATATTTTAAATCTAATTCTTCTGTCAATCCAATCTCCCACACTATTGACATCTTTCAATAAACTTTCTTAATGGAAACGATGCACAGTGGCTCGCGAAATATATTCGGACAGTTAGGTGTGCCTGAATTAGTCACTTAGAGCGCAGACACTTGTACGCGGATAGTGTTCGTTACTTATTCTAGGGATAGGATGTTTATCTGGGTTAACAGAACCATGTGTCTTATTTAATAAATTTATATGGATTTACTATAATTATAAACTATAAATAAAATAATACCCTATTCTCGCGTCACAAAGGTATTCGGACACTTGGCATAAATGTTATTATATGATCCTAGTTTATTTATATATACACATTTTTCAATATTTTATCGCATAGCCTCCTTATTTCAATACGTGCCTCAATCTGTTGGCCATATTAAAAAATTATTGCTTCCAAATAACTCTTTCTGGTAGCAGCCCTCTCTTCCAGTAACCTTTGTTTTAGTTCCTCTTTTGAAATAATTGCGGTCTTTCGTAGTGTGCGATTTAACTTATCCAAAAATTTTCAATGGGATTGGGATCCGACGATTGTGGTGGAGGATGAAGAACTTTCGGGCAAGGAGAAAGCAAAAATTCTTGAACATTGCGTGCTTCGTGTTTGGGGTCGTTATCCTGATAAAACTTAAAATTGTTGCGAATTCCCATTTCTTCTGCAGTATTTAAAAAATTATTTTTTAGTTGGTGTAAGTGACAGTTTCTGTCCGTGAAGGTGCCAATGATACCTAAATTGCCAATCCCTCTGGTCGAAATACAGCCCCAAACCACTACGATGCATCCGTCGTGTTCTACGGTACCTCTTGTGCTTCGATGGTGGAACTCTTCATTCGCTTTCGGCCACACCATTCTTTTTCATCTGAATTATGGATATTAATGGAATACAAGTTTATTCCGAAACGATTCGGAGAACTCTTAAGCAACACGGACTCATCGTATCCGCGGTACGATGTGATTAATTCAGACATACCTCGGTGTCCGAATATTTTCGTGAGTCAGTGTATATACACCAACCGCTTAGCATTATGCGTTGTGAAACGTAATCGAAGTTCCATAAACTATTACTCTTCTTAAGGCTACAACATCAAAGGTAATCACATTTGTATGCTATTCTTCTACCGAATACTGTTAGTCATATTAATTTTCAGCAATTGATTCTAATACTGTATGCTGGAACGATAGACGATATACGAATACTTCAATAAGTTAAAATCTTTATTAGTATAATATAAGATAAGATGTTGTAAGATAAATTTATAAATCATTTTAGGATACGATTTACTTCCTCTTTATTCGAACATGGGGTCTGGGAACGAGAATATCTCTTAAATTTCTTCAAGCATAGAAGAATTCCAGCTGAAATTAGGCAAGGTCCTTCGTCTAATTTATTCTAAATACTTTCTCCTTATATTATGAACGGCGTATACGAATGCAGCAAAACGTCTGGTTGCTGCTCACACTCGGTATGTACTAAGTGATACTTAGCACCTGGTTGTGCGACGAAGGACACCTTTAACTAACGCTTTAATTTACACTTTGTTACAATGTAGAGTAGCTTAGCGAATTATAAAATGTAGATGTATCATATGACTGGAGTTCGCATTCTCGCTTAAGTGATTTCTGTGATGGAGGTAAACTAAGTTTGAGTTCTGCTTGCGTTCCGTTTGCGTTCTGCTTGAGTTCTGACTGATTACTAACTGACTTCTGTGATGTCTTGTCGTGTACTCAACTCACTTCACGTTTTTCGGGATTGATTTTTGGTTGATGTTGTTAGAGGAAAATAGTGTTTATTTATTTCATGTCGGTGTGTCGAAGGTGTCTGAGTTGAGAAGTGGAGAGCATTCAAGGGAGTTGCTTCTTGTATTACTTTCGGTCATCAATGGCGTGATTCATATATAGAAGTCCATTCGTCGCTTCGGCGATTCTGTCGCACGTAGGTCCAATCTGTCGGGTCTGCTCCTTGTGAATAGTTTCTACTTTTGTGCTTAGATATACATCTTAATCCGCTGGAAGGATGGCGAGCACAACTAACCTTTGGTGTTGCCGTCGCAACAAACTGGCTATTAGGCAAGATGGATGCTTACAAGTTCTAGGAACATATTATCACGAACGATAAATGTTACTGACAATGATAAGCTTATCTTGACCTCAGCTTTAAAAGATACAATCTGTCAACAATAATCCTCATGGCTTTATTTCATTGAGCAGAACATCGCCTTCCTGAACATCCTAAACAATACTCTTGTATAAATAGATGTTAGCAAATTTTGACACATCGAATGTAAATGTGGAAAGATTGTAAGACTTGCTGCCTATTGACTTCCGTAATGTTTTATGTGCTTTTGAATTACATATATTAATTTCAGTTGTGAACTCTAAAGTAGAAAATGAGGGAAATGTGTACTGACGACTGGCAGAGTTATTTTCGTCAAATTTGGAGCACCTTTGAAAAGAAAAGAATGATATTGCTACCCTAGGACCGAACATCTCAAGTTAAGTGGGGAACTGGTACATGTTCTTGTTGCTAACGTCCCTTAATTCGCAGACACTTGTCAGCCTACGTCCTCGTCACTTATTCAAACAGCCAGTACAACCTAAAGACGTCTAAACTTACACACACCCCAATATTATTCAGAACCAATAGGAAGACTCGCTCTCGCCACTTACATTTTACTCCAACAAATCAGAACATTCACGAATTTATAAAACCACCAAAACCGGAGTCGCACGTAGAGTTCTTCAAATCTAAGGTAGACAAGAAAACAATCACGACCAAGGAGTTCTGCACCCACTAGTTGTTTCTCAGTTTCAGGAATTTTATCTGGAATTAGAATTGATTCATCGCCTAAATCACCAATTGAGTCAGAAGTACACTACTTACGGAAATGAAATAGCGTAGTACTGTATAAATGTACTTATGATACGAAATTCAATTTGTACTTCCCTTTTTTCTTGGTTTGTTCCTCACTGAAGTAGTACTGGCTTGCAATGAAAACAACTAAGTATTGTGATATTGTTTTTGTCTCTTCTTTCTACATGCAAAATATATAAACTGCTAAAGTTGATGCGGCTACCTGACTAAACATGTTATATAAGATACCTTTGAAGAACTGCATCCACTTGTATATGATTATACAAGTATATAAATAAATTGTATACAATTATAATGTATTTAATTAAAATATTTCTTAGCATTTATTTGTTATCATTTCACAGTTAATTCCTCTATTTCCTTCTATTGTGAGAAAACACTCTGCATCATATATTAGAATGAATTTACTTCCTTAAAAGCATTGTCATCAACAATAGTAATCTTTAAATTCAATTTAAGTTTCTTATTTTAATATGTACGAACAATTGTGACATAAAATGAATAATAATGGATATAAAAAAATAATTGTTGTCACGATTTAATTAGCATTTGTCGATGTAAATTATTGTTGAAGCTGTAAGTTCTAAGCCAGTATCAAATTCCCCAATATACACACATCTTTCTCGTATGTATCACAGTATGTCGAAAATGCGTGTGTAGAAGCGAAATTCGCAGTAATCTTCTACTTACAACATAAAAAACGGTTCTACGTAAAAGCAAATAGGTGGTATTAGGAGTAGAGTAATAATCCAAGTGTAAAAGTGCATCACACAATATTTGAAGCTCTGCTTTATTCAAACAGCGTTCGCTTCGTTCTAAACTTTTCCTTATAAGTTCTATCTTTTCTGGTCAATGTGTCAGTTTCCTAACGGTGTTATTTTTCATTCTTGCCCAACTTCTAGATTCATTGCGAATGTTTACTGTGGGTTAATAGTTTCGAGGAAATAATATTTTCATTAAGAAGTTCTGTTTTGGAGAGCACTAAAGGATTTAACTACTTGTTAATGAAACAAAGTGCAAAAATGGTTGAAGGTCTTGCTATTGACGTGAGCTGCTAAATCTAACCGAAGAACGCTACATACTAATGAAATTTCAAAGCCTTACAAATTGTACATATGTGAAATATGTATTTAAATACTTTAGAGGAAATGTATTTAGTTTATTCATGATACACCGTGACATATTGCAATAAAATTAAGAGTAATGCATGACATATTATGAATACCCGAAGATGGAAGTGGAAAAGTAAAGGGCAATATTGTATTAGACAACAGTATGTTATATAACATTTATTATATAGTATAATATTATTATACACTATATTGCATGACACAATAGAAAGTTTTGTCTTGAAGAGTTTTATGACACTAAGGATGTCCATATGACGTCACCTATAATTTATATTTGTTAAATTGACTATTTAAATCTGACGCCCGCCAGGACAGGATAGGCTACATTTTTCCTATGTAACTCGGATAAAAAGGGTGTAGATAAATTCATGGACCTATAAATACGAGGTTATTGGTTAAATAATAGAGCAGTTCTACGAATTCAACATCATAATGTATATGTATGCACTGTGCACTGTCCAAGGCGTGACTTACAGGAAGGAAAGTTATATCACGTTAATTATATTTCGATATGCCGTTGATTCTTAATATTATTATGAAAAAATAGGATTCACGTGTTTCACTCACTGATTGAATTATAAACATGTATCAAGATCGTATTGACTGTGAAGGCTTCCGACAGAAATAAGGTGGTGTTAACGAATTAGTATTACGTTTGTGTTATTCTGTAACTTATCTTCAACCGGACATTACTCGAAGTAGTTTTCATTTTGATCAAGGAACAATCGAAACAAATAAATGATGAGTCCCATAATTTTTGTTACTATTTGCAGACTAATGTAGAATAATCAATTACACACGATGAAATGTGAATAAAATATAGGCGTTTAATAAAATTGAATAAAAGCTAAATAAAACATTAAAAATGGTACTTAACACGCGACCGCAAATTGCAGGTCTAATGACTCGTATGTACGCTCTGGCTGTATAAAACCGAATGCCCATTTTCTTCCCCGAACACCCTCTCCCTTCACATATATATTACAACCCCATACTTTGCATCGTCAAGAATTTACAAAATCCACTTGTAATCTATGAACTCATTCGCTCCTCTCGCATCACCGAAAATCTAAGATAAACAGCCTCTTGATTTGCCGTTGTCGCACCGTTCCGAACACTCGTCAATCAGGTCAAAAATCGCTTAATCCACAAGTTCGAAATATCTTTGATTCTCCACTATTTCAGACATATGATTTCGAAAGTACCAGATGTGCGTATGAAAAAGGCGCAAATATATGGTTTCGAATGGAAAAAGCAGTACAAATTGTGAGTATGTATTCAGCAATGTGAAGTAGACGGTAAAAGATACATAGTACAAGTCTTACAGAATACAAGCAATTTTTATGTGATGATGGTATGTACCAAGTTTTGGAGAGTTCTGAGTATCCCTTTAGGGAGCTTGTGAGTTAGACAGAAGGGTTATCAGAATTTTAAACGAAAACTGTACTATTGTGTGGAAGAATTGAACTTACACCAATTAAAGGGTGCATTACTTGTTAAAAGGCGCTTACTTTTCATATATGAAATAGACAATATTGTGTATCACAAAATTTTTGGGACTTTCAACTCATTAGCGCCATTTATTCAAGCTCAGAGGCAGCATCCGTATTAGTTTTAAAAATGAGCAACTACGTAAGAAAGTCTGACATCAAGCATTAAGATCACATCAATTTAATATGTAGAAAGATCACTGTAGAGGAAAATAAAGCGTGCCATTATAGATTAATTGAAAGCTTGTCTTTTGAAAAAATTTGTTTAAGAAATTCGTTAGGCAATCATGCACTTACATAATTAAAGACGTATACCGTCACGAGGTTTTGTTTGATGGCGATTAGTGTCGGACGGTTCCATGAGGAGATTGTGATTAATCTCGGATTATCAAGCAATCTGTCTCTATCCTGATGTCGCGTGTTTTTATATTCTACTAGCTAATAGGTGAAGAATTTATGTAGAATCTTGGTAGGGCTACGTAATTTGTAATTGGATGGAGTTTCCGAAACTGAGGTATACGGGTAGGAGTTACAAACGGAAAACCGAACTGGTTTGTTGCTCTACACTTCAGGTACTTGGCGTAAATGATGGTCAAGCATCAATATGGCAATATGGTTTTTCCTGATGACTAATAATACCGTCGAAACGGTATTAACAATCCATCAGTTATCCATATATTTTAATTACAGCTGCATTTTCTTAAGTGATATTCTATAATTTCTATTGCTATTAAAATAGCGGCTTTTTATATAATTCCAAAGAAATACATTTCAACGTCATTTGATATTAGATATCATGGTTATACAGAATGACTTACGTCATAAGAAATGCTCGGGGTAATATCCGTTTGCGTTCATGCAACAATAATCGGATTAGCGAAGCACGTATATTTCCTATTACTTCCAGACTGATGGTGGAACATTATTTTTCTTCCACCTTTACTAATTATCTTGATGTTACTATTATGTTCCTGTATTAATTGTTCGATGTAGTATTGATATTTAAGCAACATAGAGCTACATTGGTTAGAGATGTAAATAGTATGAGGTGATAAGCAATGTAAATAGTATCAAATGGTACGGAGTGTAGATAATATTCTAGTATCGTACCTTGCTCAGCATGTGTACGTAACTTTCCAAAGGATACATATAAAGCAAGGGTCGCAGCTGTAAAGACCAGGTCCACTGGGAGCAAGCCTTGGGTGTTTTTGGTCATGTATAAGGGAAACGTCGGAAAGCGTGTGCATGAAGGGAAGAAACATAAACTACACCATGGACGATCGGAGGATAGAGTTAAGTTTATGAGTTGAGATGGGGATGAGATTCGGCAGTAAACAATGTTGAATTTCGCAATATCGCATTAAACGATGCTAGAAGTTGTGTGCGTTTAATTTTTAGGATATTAAGTAACGATGCAAGAAATACAGTTACTGACAAAGGTTAAGAGATAATGTAACCATATTGAAATTTCGGTATATTCTCTATTTTCTAAGATACATTGGCTGAAACTAAAAATAGCATAATAGAATAACATTGCATACATCAATAAGAGATGAATTTTTTCGAACATACTTGTGCAAGTGCTACAATTAAATTGAATCGAAGAAACAAGGCAAAAGCTGCGTGACAGAAATTAAGAAATATATATTACTTAATTTATATAATTACTTTAAATGAAAACAGCGATATGCAGATATCTATAATTTTCATAACAGTCTAGCAAGATAACACTTGGATTTGTGGACTACATGGTATCTGCGGGGTATTGATTCTATTAATCGAACATAAAACTCAGCTGGTGCTTCTGACATTTTCCATTAAATCCTTTTTATTGTTAAATGAATGACTTTCCAATTATATTCAACGTAATCCCACAGATGTTCAATTAGCTTCAAGTGCGTGGATTGATTTGGTCACTTGATTACATTAACATTTTGTGCTGCAAGAAATATCTCAACTAAGTTAGCAGCATGTTTAAGGTCGTTATCGCATTAAAACGACTTTTCTGATGACATTTTTTCATTGGCAAATGGCAGCATATGGTTTTATAAGTTGTCGCAATACACAGATCTATCCAATGTTTGTTTCATTTGTATTAATGGACCAGGAACATTATGCAAGTAACGACCACACAACATTACATTGCAGCCACCAAAGTATACTGTTCGCTTCATGTATTTAACATCAAATTGTTGTTCAGTAGATTCACACGTCACTATTAGAGTCATTTTGCAACAGGTTGAACTTACTCTCCTCACTCCATAGAATTTTTAACCATTGAGTAGCAGTCTAATTAAGGTATTCTTTAGCAAACTCCAGCCGAGCTGTCCTTTTCCTTCGACACAAGTGATTTCTTGCATGCTATGCGTACGAGAAGACTATATTCATCTAAACAACAGCTAACTGTCCCGCTATGAATGGTCTCCAGACCCAGTCAATTTTTTATTTCAGAATTAATGTAAAATGGTTTCGACTTCGAGAACATTGCATTTCGACAATATAGATTTTCAGCTTTTTTTGGCATTCTGCCAATTCGTGGTGCTGATTAACAGTTCCATAATCGTGAAATCCTTTTATAATCTTTGCGATAATGCAACGATTCACTCTAAACTCTTTTGCTATGTCCATTTTGTTCTTACCAGTTTCTAGTCAATTCTTGCCTTAAATATTTTAGCTGCATTCAGTTTTCCAGTGTCTGTTAAATGTTGCCTTCTTGTCATATTTAGCACAAACTATAATATGGACTGCATTCAGCAATGCCAGAGAGGGAATTAAGTGCTTCGGAATATATTCTTTTACTTTGCGACCATAACTTATTGGGAGTACTTTGTATGCTGGTTGACTTATGTCACGCAGATTTCGTCTTATTTCTCCGATTCAGTTTAATCGTGGTCCTTGTACAAGTAAGTTCGAAAAACAACTTCATGTTTACTGATCTATGGAACGTTATCTTATTATGCCATTTTTAATTTCAACCTATGTATCATAGAAGATAAAGAATATACCTAAATTAGCGAACGATTACGTTGTTTCTTAACTTTTTTCAGTAAAAGTATGTAATAATTGCTACGGATAAATAATTCGGTACATCATCATATTAGTAAGAATGTTCGCAGATTTTAAGCTGCGAAATATGTACATAAGTGTAATACGTGCTTCAGCAATCTAACGATTTCATTGTTGTGTTGCTGCATCGGACATCACTTCGAGCACTCATTATGATGCAGGTTTAACGGGCTAACCCTGGAAATAGTGAATATATTTAAGTCTACGGAATAACCTGGAACTATTGCTCGTTGGAATAGTCTGACCCACCGCTATTTTATCAGTAATAGATGTGGTGGTATGTCATTACGAAAAATGAAAATGTCCTCAAAATCATCAAAATTGGATCACTTCAGGATCCCTTCAGGGCTATACAACTTTTGTTAACAAAGTCTCTCTGTAGTTCCATAAGCAACTGAGTCATTGGAGATGATCGAAGTTATTGATGCACCTTGTATATTAACCTTACGCTTAATAAGTTATGTTCAATAATACTACACATAAAATGGTTCCGGTAAAATTCGAATGAAATGGAAAGTTGTGAACCAAATCGGAAAATTCATTTTTGGAAAACAACTTAGGAAGCTTGCAAAATACTTTCTTACTCTTTCATTTTATATCTTTAAAATGTAATACACATTTTAATTAATCGGAAGATGATGTTTCAATCCAACAATCAAATTTCAGTCAACGAGTTGTCTAATACATGATTATGTTAATAATAAGTCAAAGTAGTCTCTTATACGAATCGCAAATCTATTTTATACTCAAATCTATCTTTAACTTTATTTGAAACCGAAACTAATTCTTTCGTAACTAAACCTATTTCAAATGCATTTTTTACGCTGTTCTTCTGTAATAATAAAACATGATATTTTAATATATAATTCCAGAGGCGCGAATGGCACAGTAATTGTACCTTTTTTGCTCACTTACATGTTCGTATAGTATCTTAAATGCATTGAAGTTCAATCTGTGCTTTGAATAGCTGCAACCACTGTCCATCAAATCAATATTTTTTATATGATTTGACTGCGACAAACGTTTTGTGCTGGTCTCATCTGCTGGGATTATACGATAATATCTACTTCTGCAAATGCTCAGGTACATATCCTTCAATTGATGTATGCATTGGATGCGATACACATATACGTATATGTCAGGTGAACTGTGTCACAAGCATTACATTACTATTATGTGCCGTGATCCGATCGGTACTGTTGCAGTCAAAGTATTAGGGTTGGAAATGTGTTTCTTTCTTTGACACTGATGGCTGGACCCTGATACGAAATGATATGAAATCTCTGATTCGAAAGTCTTCCGAAAATTTGTGGTAATAATGCTTCTAAAGTGCTTTGCTACGCAATACACTTGCGCTTGACATAAGCCTGTGGAACAATAATATTGCTCTACACGTTTGGCTGTGAGGTCATGCAGTTGAGCCTACTCAAGAGTCACCCTTTATTCTACCTTATACATCTATTGTGACCTCTAACAATTGTTGGAAAGCATCGAATCACGTTTTAATATACGGCCTGAATCCGGTTTAACATTATTCCCTACGAATTCCAACAAGACGAACCTTTGTCGATTGTTTACAGTCTCTATTAGTATTCGGGATCATTTTAAACTCATGACTAAGGCGTGTTTGTGCAAATTTATAAATTCCACAGAAGTCAATGTGATACTACGATATTCTTACCCAGAGAAAATGTTAGCTGTGTGTCATGTTTCTCATTTGACACTATTTGAATTGCGGTATAAACCACTTCTAATAACATGAATAACATTAAAGATATTTTATACAGGTTTCAAATCATTTTTCTTACTATTATTACGTAGTACTATACTATTACTTCCATTTCATATTAATTACAACTGCATGTTAAGTAATGGATTTTCTCTATTAATAGTGTTGTATTACTAGCAAATTAATGTTGACATTTTCGATAGATTATTTAAAATAAAGCATCTAAGTACTTCCATTTGTACATAGTATAGTTTGACGTGAAGTAATATTGTATAATATGATTGACACACGGTTAACTCGAAAGGAAAGAGGCATTTCTTCTTTCTGATTACTTTGTTTTATACTTCCACTGACGCAAATTTTATTGTATGCTTATAAATAGCAGGAATAGTAACTTAAATGCCTTATATAAATGCTGTGGCAAGGAACATCAGTGTAATAGCATGTGTACAATATGTAGCCGTATATTATACACTAGTATTTATATGAGATGGAAATACTCTTCAGACATAGGGTACAGCAATATATACCACTTAATTTAAGAATCCCACAGATTGATTTATTTTGTAACGATCCAGACATTTTTTTCACTCTTATCGTAATGATTATACAATACCAGTTTCTTCATACATATATGTATGTAATCAAATGCATTTTATATCGATACGTGGCAACGTTTTCCTGCGACGTCGATGCGTCTCATGCTTGAACAAAAATTATCATTCACTATCGCAGTGAATGGTCCAAGATAGTAAATAATACGGATGAGAGAAATGATTGTATTGTCCAATGTTAATTAGCAATAGGGTTTAATAATATAAATATTGAATTGTCTTCTGTCTTAACAATTTCTTTACACTTGCTTGCTCTCTATGCACCACCTTCAGATTGTCCACGTTTCTACACAGACGCGTGCCTACTCACGAACCCCCCCATCTTCCTTTGTTCTCCCTTTCGCTTCACGCTCCCGACTTCCAACATGCTACATCTCTCCCTCTCTCGCGCCATCTCGCTCTCTCTCACTCACTCATTCACTATTCCTCTTACTCAACTTCACAGATTATATCACATTGAAACGTTACATTGTAATTACGCTGAATATAGTTTTTGCATTATCGATTTGAGTAGTATTAAATCCCATTGAAATTCGAGAATAACAAATACGTACAAGCAGTATATAATGCTCTTGGTTCTGATTGACATTGATTCTTGATTTCGCTTTTCGTTCTCGTACTTCAGGTGGAAAACGTCAGAATGTGATGGGTTTTATTAAATACGACGATGAGAAGTAGAAATAGGTTAGTTTAAAAAGAAATGATTACTCAGTTAATAGGCTGTAATTCATTGACACGAAAAAAGTGTCTTGCAGAATAAAAATTTTCAATTCTTATGCATTTTCAATATTCACTATATATCGTTCATTTTCCCCCTCGATGGACAGCATGACCACACGCTTACGATGATTGATGAACCGTACACATGTCATGATTAGATTTTTGTCAAGTTTTGACCTCTATGCTGCCATCATCAACACGACATGCACACTGAATCCATTATTTAGCACTATATCGTGGACTATTACTGGATTGTATAGTAGCTGGACGGTGAATCATGATCGTCGAGATGACTGTATCCGTTTTGGGTACGAAGGGAGTAACCACTCAACAATATATAGTTTACAGCAAATGCTCAGTTGGTGAGTCGCTGAGATTGACTTTAGAACGACATGGTTCTTTCACCAAATGAAATGAAATAACGATTTATTTCTAACAATGTGTTCGTTCCTGGAATGAATAAGTGATATTCTAGAATGAGTGTCTGTACACGATTTATTCAGAGCGATGTGTACACTTCTGAAATTAATCCCCAACTGACATGCTTGATGAGAGTTTTACTCAACGGCAATGTGTCAAGCCAAGAGTATGACCTTTGTCCACAAATTAGACACTCATGAAAAAGGAAGGAGCGTTCTTCACGACAAGGTCGATGATGGAGGGGACCCCTGCAAAGTGAGGCACTTGGAGAGTCACCTACACATTGTTGATCCTTCATGAAAGATGACCGCGGTGAAGTCACCTATAACTTTTGGCTTCGAAAGTCATAACCAGCTCACACGGTCTGGTCCTGTCTCCTATAGGGCTATTGTCAACCAAATACTCACTGCTGCTTTCTGCTTTTCTGAAATTGTGAGCTAAAGGATGCCTCGTGTCCGATGACTTGAGGAAATAGAATTAGTCATCATTTATAGTTTGCCTGTCAGAAGAGTGTAACAGGTGGTCTTGGCCTTTTTTTTGTCTCGTGATGAAACAGCTTGAACTATTTAATCTTAAACATTTTGTCGTGCGTTGAAGGGATTTGATTCCCATTTTTTCTCTTCAGATCTTCAATATGTAGAAAAATATAGCATTTAAGGCGTGTTCAATTTATTGCCCTTAATAAGGACACTCTTAGTCATCTGGAATCTCTCATGATCTGCAGAAGGCCGCGAAGAGGGCCCGCGAACGTGCCGGTCAAGAAGTCTCTTATTATGATTCAAGTCATAGGCGAGCATCATTTCTTTCCCTTCTTATTCTGAAGCACAGATGGACCGTGGCAAATCGAGTGGAGTTTCGGCTTTCTGGCTGGTCGGAGGGGGGGGGGGGCGTATTCCGTATAGGAGTAGGACCTTCTCCGGTACTAGTCCCATTATTGGACATCCTTGCGCATGCCGTGGGGGGAATACCAGTTGTGTTCGTTTCGGGTTCCTTATGCTCCTTGGCATAGCGAGAATGGCCACCATGGGGGGCCATTAGTTTAAAGTGAAAACCCCATATAACGCCGATACCTCTAGGAGAGTATATGATACAATCGCCTAGGGGGATTAGGTTACCTTTGGTAGATTTCATAATGGAAAGACGAAAAGGAAGAGGGGATACTGCACTAGTAAGGAAAAAAGGGTTAATGGCATGAACGTAGAACAGTACATATCAAACGTTCATAATCATGGATTGTGAACGTAGATTTCTCGAAGGGATATAGAACGCCCGGAAGCTGTTAGTTCGAGTAGTGGCTGGGACTGAAACGGAAATAACGCTGCTGATAACCTTGAATCTGAGAACCGTCTGAATTATCCTATACCGAAAAGTAAGATGAACAGTATTGATTACGAACTTAGAACCTCAGTTTCGTTCATTATCTTCCACTTACTACCAATTTACGAATACTACTATACAAAACGTTTAAAAGACCTTCGACCTTTCGTTAATCATTGTTAGCAACATTTACTTAGCAATAGGATTCTATTGTCTGGATTAAGATTTCAAATTATCATCCCACTTATCACTGATTAGCTCTCGAGTAATTTAAATGTCCTATCCTTCAGTTTCGACCGCCGGAACACTTGTATCTATATAATTGACTGCTCTTAGGTGGACACATAAGTAGTGCCGCCACCTAAACGCCACTAAACGTTGCAACCGAAATTCTCTCTCCTTACAAGGTAGTCTGACGATTGTTCGCATGGACTAGATTTCTGTGCGTATTTGTGAGAGGTTTGAAGTTTGAAATGTAAGGTTTCCTGCTTGGGTGATATCCGTTTCCACTAGCAAGCATCTCACTTGTGCTTTTAGGTGTTGATAATTTTACGTGGGGACCATACTTCTCTGTGAGTTCTGATATCCGTCTCTAATCCTTCTAGCAAGAAATTTGGCTCTTATACCAATTTAAATATTCATTCAGATGAAAAATTATCTCGTATTTAAGAATGAAATTAATATGTTGAAATTCCATCTGCGCCGATTTTGTTCAACATGCAGAGAATAAATCAATTTCATTTCAATTTGTTAAATGGAAATGGAGTCACTCCTCTGCTCATTCCTGTTAATGCGAAAGAGCTAATTTCGATCCAAGCAGCACTGGAACGTACTTTCTGCAATCGCTGTCTTCAGACTGCAATAAGTAGTTACCTCATTATGACCGTTTGCATAAAATAATTTAATTTAATCAAACGCGTTGAAGTGTCATGTTTCGGTTCCCATTCATAGGAACATACATTTTCGTTTACAATTATATACAATTGCTTATATCATATAGACATTTTAACTGTAAATGATCTGTATTCAGTTGAAAATACGCATTCTTATTAAGAACAAAGGAAGAGGACAAGAAATTGCAATTCAGGAAATAGTGTACATACTTCCTTATTATCATCATACAGCCTTAATTATATTTGCCAGCATGTAGTTGTGTTAATGGTAGTGTTAATATGATTCGGTTTCAGATTATTCCGAAAATTTATCTTTCACGATGTTTTTATGTTCTTGGATTACTTCAAATAACGTTTTAGAATTTTGATGCTTGACATTTCTTCTTCTTTGTGTATTCTGTGTCGTTCTTGTCTTTTTGCAACAACGGTCTCTAGTGTAATTACTGAGGAGCAGTTTAGGAGTTTATGTGCAAATTATGGATGCCTATCTCAAGGTTGATAATCCACGTACATCAACTGCTGGTACCAAAAAGTTACATAATCTGTATTTACTATTACTTTATGAAACTTTATTAGTAACAGTTGCTTCTTACAACGTTACATGTTCTTTATTTAGAAGGAAGAAGTATTCGTCAGCGTTTATTCTTGATATCTAAAGAACCAAGGTGTTATTCAGTACAAGAATTTTGTCCGGTTCTGGTCATTCCTTGAGCAGCGATCTGCAAGATATCAGTTACCATCTTCTACATAATAACACGACTTGATTACGCAATAAATATAACTACACATTTTCCGGGGAACATTTAGCGACTAGATAATGTATAACTTGGATGAGGAGAAAGAAAATGGTTAAGCCATTTGATAGAAATCACCTATCAAAGACCATCAGTGATAAAAATTCTGAAATCTTGTCAATAATTGAACATAAATTTCACATCATTTGCAAAAATCGTTACTTCTGAAATGATTGAAGGGTACACTATTAACTTTATTCGAAGATTATTTACGTATACCGAAATGATTTTGTACCAATTGCTATAAAATTGTTATGTGTTGAGAGTATATCGTAACAATTGCTGTAAAAAAGTAAAAGCGTTACACTATTCTAGGCATCATTTACATTTAAATTCCTTGTGAATAATGGTTTTGAGGTATGAGATGCTATAAACGCTTTTTTTATAACAATAACAATTTCGTTTACATCAATATAGTACGTAGTCACACTTGATCACTCGACACTCCTACTTCTGTCTAGATTCGACTAATTTCGACCTAGCTTTCAAGTTCTCACTCTGACTTGTCTCTCGAAAATACTCTTTAACACTTTCGAAAGGAGATCGCCAACGTGATTGACAGTTTAACGATCTCCAAAAAGAGAAGAACCGTCTTCCATGCTATGGTCGGTGGTGCAGGAAACCCCTCATTCTGGTTAGGCTCCGTAGAGGTTCACCCGCACGCCGGTGACTCTTCTCGTCATGTCAATGGGAGGTCACTGTGACTGCGTTGCAGTCAATTCTGATTACAACTCTTTAGAACTCCATTATGATTACACACACCCTACGCACTCTATATATATTCTCACTATGGTTCACTAAACTTTCTACAATCTGACCCTTTACCTGCTCCTTACGAATTGCCACGCCCGCGCCCTTGTTCCTATATTTAATTCATACTTTCCTTCCTACTTTCATACGTAATCCTTCTTCCTCGATCACTCATTTCCCACGCAATCTGGTCCTCGGTGGGCCAGGTACTTGAAGCACTCGGACGCATTCCTAAGCTTTCGCTCGTTGGTCGCACTCGATACAGTCATAAATATCTCGTTCATATAGACCTTACGCTCGGTCATTTCTTCTTCTACACGCACTACAGATACCACCTTAAACGCTCGAACCGAGCACGAGGCCGCTGTTAATTGTATCTTGTTTTTGATAACCGGTCCCAAAAGCGTTCCCATGCAATCACTTAGAAGTAAGATCACTCACCCATTCGTTCTGCTATCCCTCTTAGCACTATATCCGTTCTTAGGGTCCCTCAACTCTCTGATATATGTATAAGAAGAATAACATTACTGTTATGTCAATGCTATGGACGTAAACAATCGGAATATAATCACGTTCAGCTGTTTCGAGCAAATGTTCATAGATATATGAAGCACTTACTGGGTGGTCAAAACGTAGAAACCATACTTGCACTACGTGATACAAAATTTAAATAAATGAAAAAGGTTCATATAAACTTTTCCGAAAATGCTTTACTGGGAAGAATTAAGCCATTAAAGATATTTATTATCTTTTTGTCACATTTATGAGGAATGTCCGAAGATTTGAAAGAAAAAAAAGAAAAGAAAACAGTAAACACTTCTCATTGAGAATTTGTGCTACGTATACGATTGTCTGAAACGAATTTTAAGACGAACTTTATCCTTATACCTTTGAATGCTTATATTTCTTAAATAACGCCTTTTTGGGCAGCCTTTGTATACATAAACTCCGCGACAAAATGTTAGCACACTCTAAAGTTAACGTAACTTTTATTTATTCAACACTACAGATATATCATTGTTTATACGCATTTTTGTAAAGTACCTCCACAATCGTTCATAAATGAAATCGAATTGAATTTCGTCTCTCTATACAATTTTATTGAAGAAAGAAGAATATTTAGGGAAACATAGTGGGACAAAATGATAGCACATTTAACTGAAAAAAATGTATAGCAATTAATCAATTAATGATATTTAAGGTTCAATACTTTGTGGCGCTTCTTTTACATTTAATAACATTAATTACCATTCTCTTTTGCAAGGATTTAAAGAGCTTTTTAATAGTTTTTTGTTATAACTGTTCCTATCCATCTGGAATACGTTTTTTTACTTCGGAAATGTTTCCAAATTTTCTGATATTTGCATCCACTCAGGCAAGATTTCCGCAACAGCTTTCAATTATGTTATGGTCGGGTGACTTTGCCGGCCGATCCAGAATGCGAATTTTTCTTTGGGAAAAATACTGCTTTACTACTTTCGCGGAATACATTTTGCTATTCATTTTTCCAGTTAAATATTTGATTTCCATTTACCATAGCACCCGATACCGCGCCAAATAATCACACCACAACCTCCCACTTGCCAACGAATCGAAAACTGTTCCACCTTACGCATATGGTGAAAATAGTAATTCAAACCATCAGATATATCTAAGCTAAACCTCTTTTCATCCGTAAATATTACCCCTCGCCATTTCTTCCACAAATGAATGTGCTTTTTAGCAAACTGTAGTCGACTGATCTTATGTTGCGCAGTTAACCAATACATCTTCTTCAATTTTCTTCGTATTATGTATTTTGCATTTTTATAAAACGCGTCTCACATTCTTCACATTAGTATTTACACCAACACCTTGAGTAATTTATCTTGCAGTCAAATTAGAATTTGATGCTACTCTTAGTATTGCACTTTCCTCTCGGGCAGTTAGACTTTTCGGACGCCCGGAACTCTTCTTTTTACCATAGGCTTCTAGGTTTTTCAAGAAATTTGCTATTACCTTTCGATTTCTATTCATCACTTTTGCTATTTTTCTCACTGAATATTGTTCTTTCGATTTTAGAATAATACCACATTCACATGTGTTTAATGCTTTTCCACGGCCCATTGTTGATAATAATTCGTCTCCTTCTATGAGATATACAGAGTAAGATAATATCACAGACTTTATCAACATCGTTCCGAGGTTGATGTTCATAATTCGAGAACTTCAGTGCAACTGGGAATTGTAGGTGTACTAAATGCGCTATCATTTTGTCCCGCTTTCGATCAACAGTATTTACATTTTTTGTGTTGAAATCCCGTCGCAGTATATGTTGCGTATGATAGTTCGTACATTGGATATATAGACACGCTTTGATTCATCAGTAAAAGAGTCTATGTATTTTATTCTATTTTTAACATAAAATATTGGAAAATATAGGTGGTGCTATCTTTTTGTCCCGCAGTGTATGTATATTCAAACTGTATACAGTATTAAGCTTCAGACTAATGCCTCATTTTTCAAATTCCAAATATCGATAATTAACAAAATCGTTAAATTTGGATTATCCTATGAGCTCAGCTGATACGAATGAAATAAAAGTAAGAGATCTTGTTATGCAAGAAATCAAAGTTACCAGTGCGCGATGAAATGGAAGAGATCAACAAAATCATAATAGAAATGCAACCTTTAAAATCTGCGATCAGTACTAACGCAATTGATTAAGCATTTACATTAGAGGGACAAACAAATGCATACCATATTTCCGAAATTATAAATTGATATCGCTGCACGATGAGCAATGCGTTCATATGTTAATTATAATATTGTCCCATATATGAGATTTCCTCCAGATATATGGAACGATGCTTAATTGAATTATTAAGAAGTTTTCGATTATTGACTTTAAATCAATATGGTACAGAAATCTTGATTGCATAAGTGATTGAATTCTCCTGTTTGTTTTTGTAGATGAATCTTGCGCATCGCGAATTCATTTGATTATTCGTAAGTTCCCGTTCCGTTACATCCGAATTTTGTGCTGCCACGTATGGATCCTAGTATTCAGCGATATATAATTTGATGGCGGTCGGAAATTGTATGATGTAAATCCTAAGGTGTGATATTAACTGTATCTGAACGGCAAAACTCGTAGTGTGAGAATAGAAGTTTAAAATTTGAAGGATAAAGAATTGAAAGTTGAAGTGCTGAGAATTAAAGTACGAGACGTTAAGAATATATACATAATAACAACTAATTCTTAATACCTTCATAAATAGAGTATTATAGGGTCCCACAGTCTCTACTACGCTGTAGAGTACTTCAGCTTCTAAATTACCGCAGACTAGGGGCTGGATTTGATTTAATCTCAACTCTAACTAACTCTTAAAGGCTGTAACAAATAACGAACAACCCTGGACGGACTGCACAGCTCTTCACGAAATAAACGAACTGAAGACAACAAAACTACAACACAAAACTCTCAACTCGAACTACTAATGAACTAATATATTTCCCAGAACGGGCCCCTTTTTAGCCAGTCTGGAAGGCAAGGGCCTCCCCCGAAGGAGTAGAAAATTCACTCCACTCCTAGCTCAAGGGTGAAAGAGATACCTTTTTCGGGGTTAGGCTCTCTGAACGGGCACCCTCGCGGGGACCCTTACTGTTCCGTCGTGGAACAAGGAAGACCCGTTACGGTCTTCCAACAGCCAGGTCTTAGGGTCGAACAATTCGGCATCGGAATTTCCCGCTCCATGCCTTCAGCATGTTTGACTGCTGTACCTTTTTTCTTTTGACTTCTCGTGTCGCGGAACACGAGAATCCTGGAAATCCCTAATTTAACGAAATTAGGCGACGGCTCTTAAGACTTGGCTGACAATAGGCCTGAGGGCTCCACGTGGTCCGCACACGTTGGAAGCCTCAGGCCTTCGCTAGGGGTAACAAACGGCCGATGGGGTCACCGGCGCGCGGGTGAACCCCAGGTACCCCACCTTGGAGGAGAGGGTTTCCTCCACTATCGTGGTTTTTCGGGGGAACCTTCCCTCACTCCAAGGTAACGGACTCGCGGCCCAAGGGAACGCCCTTGGTCGACTTCACTTCCAATCGAGCACGCAAGGACATCGGTTCCTTGCAACGACTTCCGAACGAGCGCTCAACGACATCGTGTCTTTCCAACGAGTTTCGAACGTAGACCGTCGTACAAGCGACGTTTTTCTGCTCGTGCAATTGAATCAGTTGCCCAATATTCATTTGGCGGGCAACACGTGTCGTAGTCGCGGTACAACCCGTCCCTGAAACACGAGAGTTTAGATCGCGACGCGACGCGACACTTACCGAGATGTGACCGCGGACGTTTCACCCACGGTTTTCGGTGGGGAAAGGCGGGGCTGCGCAAGGTTACGTCACGTGATCTGTCTCCGACCTCCTAAAACCTATCTGGCAGCCAGAACCTAACGGGTCCTTTAAACTTAGCGAATTGTTCCTTACAGGAACACTTCAACCATCCTATCCTAATAATGCAGAGAAATATCCAACAATATTCGTAATTATTTAGGAAGTAAGCTCTTCTTGGGGTTCTGATGATACTTTAATATGTTGGAGATATCTTTACATTCAACAACTTCATACTTTACGTGTAATAAAATCTCATTCGTAACAATACAATAAATCGCATCTGCAATCGTGTCATGTTGATCTTTTAAAGATGCTGCGACAGCTGAAGCCACCAACGTATAATGAATGAACTTAGAAATAAAAATTAACTAAGTTTAAGTAATGAATAATGAAGCAAGGTAAATTGTCATTTAAACAAATCACCTGGTTGATCTTGAAAAATGAACTCTTTAATATTTCACGCTATTCTACATATTTGCAGAAGATCAAGCTTAACTGATTCGCACGATTTAGAGTTTCAGCTTGCATAGCCAGCGATTTCACAGCAGCCGGAATGTTCATCTGACTAAATCTAATCTAATTTAAATTATTAGTGGATTAGATTAGATTATTCTCATTTCTGTGATGCAGCTGACTATGTAGGTCGAAATTTAAAATCGTTGAAAGCAATTAAGCTTGACGTTTATTTGAAGTTGCAAAAATGTAGAATTATGTTAGATATTAATGTTTGAAATTACAAAAAACCAGTAAAATCTCGAGTAATTTCATTTTCAGTCAAGACACATCGAGTATTGAGGCTGAGACTAAACTAAAGGTTACAGTTTGAAATTAATTAGTGCCGGCAATGTTTTATTTAGGAACAATATCATAGTGATTTCCTCACAGTGGTTTCCTCCTTATAGTGATTTACAGGATATATGGAATCAGTGATAAAATCTTAAGAGTTTTAAAAATTCTCGGATTTTATCATGAAGCTGTTTTACTTAAACAAGATAAGAAATTTAGTCATTGATTTTCCCAACTATCCTTTCCACTGGTTTCCTTACTGCCAAATATTTAGTATTTTTTTACCGATAATTAGACTGTATTAATTGACATCGGACCTATACGTTACGATTTTAATGATCGCAATGCTACTAGTGCATAGAATATATGTAATTTGCGAATGGAATGAGATTTGGGAGTGATTGAAATGAGTTTTTCAATATTTAATATAAGATATAATTTAATTGTTGCTAGAAAGCTGAAAAGGGCAGAGAAGCACACGAGCACACTGCTCATTCGAGAGACAAGACAGCACTGATCCGGAGAAGACAAAATGGCGGCCGGCATCTGATGGTGGACACAAAACAAGGAGAAGCACGGCCACTCGTCAATTTAGACACATTAACTATTTTTGGCGTGGCAAAATAATTAACCCCACATTATTAATACTTTACTTTTTCACGTTAAAATGAAACACGAAAGCCACACTCGGATCATAATACTAACTATGGAAGCAAATGTGATTAAATGAATATGCACAAAAATATGTATAAGAGTAAATCAGTTAATTGGAGTTCAAACGCTCGAAATTAGGCAACTACGACAAGTAATTCCACTTAAAGTCCAATGTTAATTTTCGCTGGTCATAAATATGGAATTTGGGTATTTATTTTATCCCATGCCCGCAATTCACGATATTCAATGCATTCTATGAGAAAAAGAAATAGATTCAAAGGAAGACCATTCTAATGTACAAATAATATTATGTAGCTTATATGAATAATAATCTATAATATTGTAGAGTCAGAACCAACAGAGAAAGCAGAGAAAAGGCACACACAGCACAGTCTTGGATTAATAGAAATGATAATGTATCTATTTAATATGAACTATTAACTTATTACAGTCCTAAGGCTAATCTAGTTCTATCTCGCTAATACTGTTTGTTTCACGATCCTGACTACTTCCTGCTGCTTGCTACGACTGCATTTTCCAAAGCGAAGAACATAGCGTGTGAAATCCTTCCACCTTAGCCGCCCATTCCGCTTCTTTTCTTTCCTGCATCGCTGAATGTGAGTTACATACACGCGCTTAAGCTTCAAACGGGTCATCGCAACCTGGCCATTGTCATCCGAGGGTTTATTGCCGAAAATATCCTACAATATAATATTAATAAATAATCATCAAATTCCTCATATAGTCATTGTTGGATGGTTCACAATAATAGGAAAGCTATTAATCATTTCAGACAGTTTCTTCATTGTGTGATGTGTTACACTTGGAAGTATGCTATTTCACCCTTTCTGCAGAATATGTTCAAAGTTTCTCATATTTATAAAGCTTTCAGTACTTGGTCTGAGAAGATCTCAGTGACTACTCCCTTAAACAGTTGAAAAGGTTTATTTAAAGAAGTTTTATCTATAAATCTTTTCGTTAATTCTGCATGTACAATTGAATGGATGCAGAAATAGATTCCTTTACTTGTTTCTTCAAAGTGGCCTACGAGAGCACTTAACTTTGGCTAAGGTGGATGAATTATTAATATATCAGCGTATTCGGTAGATATTCAAAGTTGCTTTTCTTGACAACGAAGCTTCGAATAAAAAAATTGTATTCCTTTCTCTCGATTTGATTTTCATGTAGCATCACGGCCTCCACAAATATAGTACCGATACTCACGTCTTAGTGGTCTATCTATATAGGCCATAACTAAGTACACGCGCAGTCACTGAATATTCAAAGTTGATTTTCTAGGAAACGAAGCTTCGAATCAAAAAGTTTTATTCTTTCCTCTTTCTAATTTATTCCTGCATGTAGAATCACTCGATTCACGGTTGTACCACATTTGCTGGGAGCTATTTGAGTCGTTTCGAAGTTTTTGCTTACCAATTTTATTAATAAACATTAATTTCATTCATAATTTGGTCTTTGAGTTGCAAATACGTAATTATGCAAATCATTTTTCTAACTATTTTAACTTTCCTGGACATACATGAGATTTTGCACCCAACGACATTTCAATAAATGACAACAAAGTATTAAAAATTGGCTGACATTTTCTTAAAATACTTGTAATGGATTTTTGTATAAAAACTAATAATGCTGTATAAATAAAATGAATGCTATATTTATAGAACAAAATAATGAATAATAAATAATGAATTATCCAAACGAGTGACTTGATTGTGCTGAAACTTCTTCCGCATCATTAATATCTTCACCATCTTCATCATTATTATCATCACCTTTGTCATATTCTTCTTGCCTTTCTTTTTTTATTGTTATTTGATCTGGCGTGATTATGTGCCTTTTCAAAATTGAAATACTTACAAAATATATAATGTACGAATATTTTACAAAGTAATTGAACTGAGAAATATACTACAAGCTAGGGATACTTGTATATTAGTTAAATTGTATTATTACATATTTAAGAAACATTCAGTTGCTTGTTCACTATAAAAAATCTTTTACTATAACCATTATAAATGAATAAATTAAATTAATAGTATCCAATGATTCAATGATAGTCAAAATATCCATGTTACACACTCTCTATTCCACTTCCAGCCTGGCCGGTCCGAGGTTCTCTAAATATCTATCCAAATTGCAGCAGTCTGCAACTAATTCTTTTTGCAATATAAAAAGGAGACTTCATGACGTTATGGTATGAAATTGAATACTGTACCATGCCGCACTTATTATGAAAAACCATAATGAAAATGGAAAACATTCAAAGTGGTGTAACTAAGAAAAAGAACTGCAAAGATAAATTTGGAGCCTTGCTGTATGGCTGCACTCAGTAGATTTTATCGTATTATTCACCGTTCAATTATAGTGAACATTTATAATAGAGGGTGATAGTTTCATGTAGTTTTGTTCTTCTTTAAATTCGTGTATCAACGTTAAGAACGAACAAATGTTTCAGAATAAAATGATATTACGTTATTCTAACCTTGGTTAACTATTTTACAAATTTTTTTATTAAAACCACTCTTTCTAAAATGGCATTCTGCGGCGCTTTGGCGTATTAGCCACACAATGCGCCGGCTTTAATCGTATTTTTCATAGAAGTCTATTTGAAATTGAGTGGTTGAGACAATTGCGTAGCGACTATATTTATAGACGCTCACATAGTTCAAGTAAAAGGAGACTGTCGTGTTCTCTGTTCAGTGCGTCCTATACGTCTCGATATGTGTTTGGTGCGTTTTTCTATTGTTTAGTCTCGCGTTGTAAGGACATGAATTTTAGAACTGTAGGAGGATATACTGTTTCGATTGATAGTTGCTTAAGAGATGCGTATGTTACGGAAAGTGCTTATCTACCAGTCGTGTTTCTGTCACGTCTGAATAAAATCGAATGGATCATGGCGAGGACCCTTTGAATGCTGTCGCCAAACAAAACCTTCATTGGAGTGTCTGACGAGCAAATTCCTTACCTTGCTCCAATTGTTCGGTACCAGAGGACGTGTTTATAGCATAAGTCTTATTTCAATACAGCGGATTAAGTCATACAACGAACTGTACATATACAGAAAATTTATAACTATCAGATTCAATAGATTAGACCCACGTGCGACCGACCCACAGAAGCAACGAACGGACACCGACTTACGAGTCACGTCATTGACTACCGAAAAGCAACTTCCTAGACAGTTCCCACTCGTCCACCAAAAGCCCTTTCGACACACCGACGTCCAATCATAAATCTCTATTCTTCCTCTACTAATATCTACTATTAACCAATCAGAGGAAACTCGAGGAAACGCCAAACAGGTCGTAACGTGAAATTACAGGAATAAAAAATCAGTACGTATTACCAGAACATCTCATGGATATTGTAAAACGTGTGTCCAAAACGATACTGCGCTGATGTTTCACATTTAACTGATATATAGTTTAGTTAGAATAAGTAATCACGATGCTAGTCAGAAATAATTACTCTACTTCTACTTACACTGGCGATCCGTAACAATGTAAAACTAATCACGCAATATGAAGTTGCCGCGTGATGGGTTCTTGACAATTGGAGAAATTCAACTGATTTGGCGCATCACAGGTAACTAACTGTAGAATCGCAGGTTACATATTTCAACGTGTATATTGAGTATTATTAACATATTATCGTATTTCTATTTAATCTGTTGTCATGTGCAATAATTTTTTTCATAGAATTTAAATATTCTTTATTATAGAATAACTAGTGTTGATTGCATTTTATGAACTATGGAGCGAAAATTAAAAAAGAATTGAAAGGAATTGAAAAATAAATACTTAGGCTGATAGAAATTAAATTTGAACAAAGATATTACCTAATAGGGTGAAGTATAATCTTTGATTCCTTCACAGTCTCAACTACATTCTGAACTTTACCTTATAGTATACTTAATTGTCTTTACTAATATAAAGGGTATACTCACTATATTATTCTATAGAAGTTACGTCAACAGAAACATTTGTTTCAGCTTTCTTCCTCTTTTTAGTAACAGCTTTGCATAATTCATGTTCACGGTACAATTTTCTATGCATTGTAAATCCGCCAAACTATCCGTTCGTTGCTCACCAATTTTGCATTTCCTTGATATATGAATCTCTTTCCGTAATTCTTCGCTTTATATGCTTCATAATGCGTTTGTTATTAATTGAAAAACAATTTATTGTATACCTTCCATTTTGTCAACATAGATTTTCGTTCATCTTCCTCATTAATTGAATTCCATATGTTCATGTGGGTCTTATTACGGCCTCCTGAATTATTCTCTTTTTTGCGTTTCGTATCGAACGTCGATCAGTTAACCAGTACGAGTCTTTTCTTTTAATTTTTATTTGTCGTGCTTGTTGCAGAGGGAACTCCATAGTTGATTATATATATGATTCTGGTCAGAAGAAGTATCCCTTCAAGCATTGTTGAAGATAACGTTTCAAGGGGGATTGTTGTACAAGGAAGGATAGTCCCGTATGCATAGTTTTCCTTGATTTCAACTTCATTATTATTTGGGCTAGATTCCACATAGATGGAGGAAACACTGAAATCTGAAATAACATTAAGTTCATTTGTAACAAATCTGATGGCTTGGAAGTTTCTTTCATTACTTTACAGCTAATTAATTCATAGCCCGTACTTTTACTAGTTTTGTTTATAGAGATTAAAATCATCATTTCCTTCATTGTAATGTTACGTACACTGCTATGATATAATTCGTTGTCAAAGAAGTCTTTTATCCTTTCAGTTGCTTGTTGTTTGGTAGGAAACTTTAATGCGAGTGCTGTGCAAATGTGCAAGTTTGTTCGAAAGAAGTTTTTGCCAATAGCCAATCTGCTTTTCTCAATGGTAGTGTTGCTACTATTGGTGTTTTTATTCTTTTCGCTGCTTTCCGAAATAAATAGTTGGTCTGTGTGCTGGGTGCTAAATCAGAAACGTATTTGTTAAATTCATTAGTAATCCATTATTTTCTGACTTTTCTAACTTCTTTGAGAATTGTATTCAGCTGTCGCTTAATGTGTGGTGTTTTATGTTTTTGTCATTGAGCTTTCGCTAATTTTCTTTTTTTCATTCTTTGTAATATTCAGTCTGTATATCATAGCTCAATTATCTTTTTACGGTTACTAGAAGTAGATAGCCAATCTGATTCTTAAACAATTCTGATTAAGTAGTTCAGTTTGTAGCCGATATCTTCTGGAGTTTTTTATGAAACATTGCAGTTTAATTTTTGATCGAGCGTTCATCTGAACTCGTTCCAATCAGTACGGTTATATATTCAGTGCATAACTCCTAAGCTTGACGGTGGCTTCAAATGCCTACTGTATATGCTTTTGATTTAACCAAGGTCTATGAAATAGGGTGTTCTTCCGTTTGCTGCATCCAGCAGATTGGTTCTCTTGTAGATAATGCTGTTGATACTGACCCTTCTACTACTTGAAAGCCTTTCACCCCTAGGTGAATTTCGTTTTGGTGGATGGAAATTATAATTCGTTTTCTACTTGCAATGCTTCAACATTGTCTGTCACATTTCACGCACGGTTTCCGTTCATCACGCTCACTCACCGAGTCGTTTCCGTGTTTCTTTTTCGTTATTTTTCTTCGTAGTTGTATCACTCTTAAGTGAAATGGCAAGTCCTGCGTTTTTTGTTTCCGCTACCCTTCTTCCCAATCGTACCAATCCTCTTTCTATTACTTAATTTAAAACTATATCCCCCATACTATTTAATCCCCAATGTTTGTGTCTGACATTAAGGTCTCCCACTATTTTGAACTTGCTCCATTTGATTGGAAAAAAATTTTCATAACGTTTGGGAATAAATTTGTGTATTGGATGTGAGTGATTTGCTTGTTTGAGGTTTCTGGCGTTACTATTGATAGTTGCAAGTAATAATTTATGTTGAAACTGTATTAGTGGTGCTTGACATGATTTCTTATAACGATAGCAAATCCCCCGTGTGTCTTCTCTAATGGACGTTTGGAGACATATATTACGAAGTGTGGGACTTTTGCATGGCCTTCATTTGTAGAGCGAGTTACTGTGAATGCTGAAATATCGATATTATATGTGTAAATGAATCTTGTACTTTTGTATTCACCGTTATGGTAGTCTATACTATTATTTTGATTATCCTCTTCATTATCAACTACATTTGTTAAGTGTTCTGTCATTATCATTTCTGCAGGAATGTGTTCTTTTCTCCTGTTATACGTGTGATGCTTTCCCTTTTTACTATCGATTGTAATAGCATCTGTTTCAATTCCTTGAATTCTTTTTCAAGATGATGGTTCGCATGTACATAGGCTGATTAGAAATATTGTAATGCATTAAATTGACCAATTACCTGGACATATGTCCTGTAACTATCGATTGTAGGCTGTAATGCGTTTAATGTATGAGTGGATGCTGGATTATTGTGTACATGACGTTTTTCCCTCTAGAATAACTTGTATTGCAACCGCTTACGTATTATGTTACGATTGTAACCTGTAAAATGATTTCCTTGACAGTTACAATACATAACTTTGTCTATTTTATGCTTTATCTGCGCAAGTAAGTGTTTTTCTGTATATTTCACGCAAGCTAGCATTTCATTGCGGTAGTTGTTCACGGACCAAAAATTTGGCAGCGGTGAAAATGACCTTCTATTGATATATTTTTCTATATCTTATGTGTCCTTGCTGTTACTGTTTGATACAAGTTCTGTACAGAAAAGAAGGAACGGTTGTTGGCATCATATGAGAGTATATTTATTGATCTAATCTTACGATTACGAACTTCTAATTCTTCAATGTTTTACCCAGATTTGTTTTTGAATACATTCCGTGTAGTATTATTATGGAATGTCGGCTTATTTCACGTAGATAAGTGGAAAACTACATTTTTTTTATTTCTAACACATTAATTATTCTTCTGCTCTGGCAACTTTACTTGTATTTCCCTTTTATTGTCTTTAAGATGAATTGGGACATAGTTGTCGCTTCCAACCTCTCGCCAAATAAATTAGCTATCGGTTCTATCATTTCTGTTTCAATGTAAATAGGAGGGAGATTTCACTATATTAGTTCCATTCATACAATCATTTGTGTTGTCATCTGATGCCAAAACGCTAAATGCATCTCTTACATGTATGACTTGTAGCCATGTTGATTTTGATTGCGTAGTTGTAACTGTATTTTTATTTATTAATTCTTCTTCAGGGAAAATTGTTCTTCTTTCGTCAAATTTCTGTGTTCGTTGTATCTTGGCTGGTGAACTGTGTCTCCTGTTTAGATATTTTCTGCTGTATTGGTGTCACATCCGAATCTCCCATGAATACGCAATAACAGGCATACACCGCGACTCTCTCAGTGTACGCTTTGTTGTTTTACGCGTTACACTCTGGTATGGGTTTAAAAGTGTTTAGTTCACTGGGATTACTGTAGTCACAACTTGGATGCGGTATAAACAAGCGTCTTGAGTCCCCAACTGCTAAGCGAAGACTGAAATTAATATTTGACGAATACTTTCAGAATTATCGTTTCTGCCGATGGTACATGACAATATCACGATTCAGTCAAAAATGAGCGTTGTTAAACTTGAATTTGAAATTGCATTTACAGGATAAGTGTTTGTGACTATAATGAGTTAGTCTGTGGCGCCGCGATTGAACTGCCGACGTGTTCCGGCGAATTGTAAGGCTGTCGCGCGATCACGTAATGTTGCGCGCCACATTAATCTAGAGCAACTAGTTGAATATTCTTCTTTGAAGCCGCCTCTAGTTCATAAACCTCGTTTCCTGGTTTCAAGTGATAATTTGTGGATTCCTAGCAAGAAGACAAGCTATGATTAGGTCGAACGATGGATGTAACTCATTGAAATGCAGTCTATAACAGAGTATTACAATAGTCTGAGCTTCGAATGCTTCTCTGCAGCATTCTAAGCTTGACAAAGACTGACTGAACTGATTGAACTGACAAAAACTGACTTTGCGATTTTGTTCACTACGGTTTGAATGAAAATCTTGATTTCGTCAAAGAGTGGACGCTCGCTAATACCTTCAATTAGACCAAGGGCGCATTCCTAGTCAGCCAATTGGTCACAATTGGAAAAGGTAACGTTCCGCAGACAAAGACGGTGGTAAAAGAAACCTTTCGTTCGAGATGAGGTGCATCGTTCCGTCCAAGATGAGATCTAAGTTCACGGGATCACTCACATGTTGGTGATATTTTCAAAAAGTGGCGGCGACTTTGTCAATATCCCTTTATGGCTCCTTCGTGAGCTCAGGCTTAATCCAACCAGAACAGACCGACTGGTCATCTCCTGCTGGCTCATTGTTGGCCAAATCCGCAATATCGCGATCTAATTTCGCTAAAATTATGTATTAAATTACTTCTTGCACCATTTGACTCGTATCACTCGAAACAATAAAAAGAAATTCCCTAAAAATATAGAATAACGGAATTGTAAATAGAAAATTCCAATTATTGAATTATTTTAGTATGTCAGACCAGGTTTTTAAAAAACCGCGACATTTCTAAGGCTGTTTTTATTACACATCTGAACAGAGCTTATGGTAAATATATCTACGAATTGAACGAATTCATATCAGGAACAAAATGAGTAATTAAACAGCTCTGAGTTTCATACTGTATTGTTTGATTTGTTATGGATTCAGGTCGAGAAATTTTTATCCTGGGCATCAGTCTCAAGTGTTTCCCAAATATCACTTGTATTAACCAATTTAATCATCAAGATTGAATGTATTAACGTTACCTTTATAGACCTATAGCTAAATATATATTACTGATCATGTGTTCTCAATTATATTAATTTAATCTCAAACTGTAAATTTAAAAATTTTTTTAAGACCAGGACTGTATGAATTAACTTTTCAAAACGTTTATTGCCTCTATAAAGAATTTTTCGAGGCTATGATTTCAATGTCCTTTGCAGAGGAGTATGTACCATCAATGGCACGTATATAATTCCAGTATCGATAGGAATAATATTCTGATGCTGAAAAATGAGCCACTAATAAATAGTTGTAATAACAAGATATTAGTATGCTAAATTCTAGGTTTTAATGTACAATACTGAAAAGTTCTTGGAATACTGTAGATATGAGAAGAGTAGAAATGTATATCGAAATTCCAATTTATTATAATATTCGTAATATATAATGTTTATGGTTATATTCATAAATTTTTATTTCACACGATACGTATATGAAGTTGTTAGTTTGAGTGAAAATGTTGTAAAGTTTCGTTTATTTATAAACTTTTATCAAATTAAAAATTCTTATATAATCTGAGAAATCTCAAATATAAATTTGATTTATGATGTACAATACCTACAACTTTTGTGAAAATTAGGATATCAATGGTGTTCTAAAATCTTGTGGGAATTAACGTGTCTTTTGCGTAGCTATGTAATATTAAATGTGCTATAGTCTAATAACAGTACAATTACTCTGAACGCACAGGTAATATCAACTTATTGAAGAACATCATTGGAACCAGACGTATACAGAATTACACACTACAAACGATGTTACATTTAAAATAAAATACTTCCTCTCCTATTTCACTCTTATTTGTTCTTGGGTGAGAGTACAATTCCGTAATGAAAATATCTACTCATACCTATCGATGGTCCATTTTGTTTTTGACGTAAAGAATAATGAATTCCTCCATCGTTTCTGTATATATAATGCTTAATGTAGGATACTCACTTCTTCAAGTTAATATGGATCTATGAGCTTTCGTTTAAGTATAATTCAATGAAAATCTAGCTTGAAGTTCTAACATAAAATGAAACCTGTCAGTAATCATATAAAAAATACTTATAACGCGCAATAAATTAAGTTTTGCCGTGTCACTGGTTCACTGAATATCGATTGTCACACAGATCAGTTACAATGTTAATCATTATGGCATAATCCATGGCAAGGATGTTTGTATAATGAAGATTTATTTGCAATGGCATACTCGATAACATTGGCTAACATCGCAATAATACATTTCTTGTATACTAAGACGCATTATTATTAACAATACCATGGAGGCGACGCACTTTCATCATTATACGAAGGAAAAGTGAAACGAAAACCACGAAACATATTCTGTGAAACCTTTTCTCGATTCCTTCGCCTCATTTAGAAATTTTCGAGTATCTTTGATAATATATCTTACAATAGTGAAAGGATGTGAAACTTGAGCCGTCAATGATTCTCATCATGATTGAACCATTAAAGTTTTGAATCGCCAATTAAATAGTCACGTGTTGTATGATTGGGTTGTTTGTGACATTGCATTTATTTTGAAGTGTACGTTATCAGCTGTACATACATAACCATTCTTTTACGGTAATCTATCCGTATCCTCTACTAATTGTTATATTATTTCAAAGTTGGTGCAGCTGATATAAACTCTTGGTAGAGGGTTTCCAAAATTAAGAGGATACTTAGTTAGTTGCACTTGAAATTTTCGAAATATATAGGACACGCAGTAGTTCGAAATATTTGATGGGTAGTACAATTCGTTATCGATTCTAACGCTGTATTATAATGATGAATGGACACACTTTCAATAATAACATGCATGGAGGTATCACAAACGGTCCACCTCGGATTTGGATAAAACTTGACAGCCTTAAAGTGCAGCCAAAAATATTAGACACGTGTTCTTTCAGCTGCGGTAACTCAACCTTGGGGGGGGGGGGGGGGGGATAAAAAAAATTTCTTTGTCAGAAGTTACATGGTTTTCGACGTGCTAAATTAAAATTTAAAAGTTTCAAGGGAATATTAATGAATATTTTAATATGAATAAATTGTTTATTTGCCGGGTACACGTGGTAGAATGCCGGTGCCTTCGGTGCCTTTTAAACCAAATCGATACGTTAACAGAAGTGCAGTGTAGAATTATTACAAATTAACTACAACAAATGGAACATACATGAAGGGGGATTTTTAGATGGGGATTTTTCTTCTTAGTGTTGAGATGCCACAGTTAAAAAGATACGTTTTTCAAATATATATAGCTGTTCTTCAAACCTACCAAGCTTCATCGACCGTTCGCTGCATCTGCTTGTTGGTCATAAATGTAGGATCGTGTGGAAAGGGGTCGACTAGAATAATATTATTTCACCTAGTGGATCAAAAATAAGCTTCATTAATAAAATAACGGATTAATGTAATACAATAGAAGTTAATAGAAGCTCTGACAACTCTTTTAAGACCAACCTCTAAAACTTCTGATTTCAACTAACTTTCCATACTGTTTCTAAACTGCTAAACTGAAACTGACATAAAGTTCTGACTTAATACTCTGACTTAAAATTGTCTCGTCCGCGCCCTTGCACCCTTATTTAGACCTTCTTCTCTCATACGTCTCAGACCGTCTTCATTCATACTTGGGCTTTCATTCTTGGTCACTCAATTCCCACGTGACCCCGGTGGGCCGGGTCCTCCAAACACAGGACTCGTTCATTAGCTTCAACTCGTTTACCCCATTCGACTCTGCCATACACATCCCTTACATTCGATTCCTCTGCATATGATTACATTCCTTCGAAGCCCCAAACATTCTCAACATTCTTTCAGGGCTGCACCCAATCTATTCCTACATCAATATTTCAGTTATAATATTTTCCAATAAGTTTTTCTTGTATATATATCATTCCGTGGACTCCAACTACTCTCGTCTTACCATTGTGGTATCGCAGGATGAGTGGGTTATCTAAAGTGCGTGCGAAAGGATGAATGATCGTGCGCTAGGATCGTGTGAACGGGATGTTTATGAATGTATCGAGTGGCTTTAGGAATGCGTTCGAGTGTTTGGGCTGAGTGCCCCGCTGAGGGTAAGATTGCGAGGAGTGCGTGGGAAAGTGTGATTGGAAAGAGAGAATAGGTATGAAAGAGGATAGAATGGATGGTTTTAAATAGGGATGCAAGGGCGTTAGCGGACAGAGTCAGACGGACAGTCAGAGACAGTCAGTGACAGAGAGAGTGAGGGTGTGGAATCGGTCGCGGTACGTGTAGTATAGGAGAGTTCAGAGAGAGGGTTGTGAAGAAAGGTGTATCAGTGTTGCGAATATAAACGTGTTGTTAGGATTAATAAATAGTAGTTTTAGTATTATTCGTATTCGTGTGTTGTTGTTGTCCCCTCCCATCTCTACACCATTTATCCTTTTTTTTCTGTAGTCAAATTATCATGTTTCAGTGATTTCTTTTATTCGTAATGTTCTTTTCCAGTGCAGAAGGAATAGCGTGGCGATACCAACGGAATATACATTAACTCTCAGAGACGTTTTAATAACAGATTACACGGTGAGTTCTCAATTTTAATATGCTTTTTATCTTGTGCAATGTTGTCGAGTATATGGTGAGGTAATGCTAATGCGAAGGAATCTAGAATTACCAAAATGTTGCGTGCGTATACAGCCGACTGGATCATATCCCACCACACGCATCCCACACGATGAACTAAGTACCAGTGAATATATTTTAAAGCTTTTCTTTCTCACCGTAATCAATTTTTCAGTAAAATCGCTTTCTTGGCTACACTCTCCATCATTTGTTTGAACTGTGAGAGTGATTTTTACACTCTCTACCTGACTTTTCAATTTCACTTTTGTGGCTCATCATCCTATGTTCTTAATTGTCCCCAGGCATGTCGCTCTTAATTTCTATAATTAATTCGTGTTTTCAGTAAGACCTCTTTGAATCTAACAAATGTATAACTTGCTACCTCTGTATTGCTACTGAAGTTGCTGAAATTTTATCAAGATAATCTTATTTTATTAATACAATCTTATTAACAAACCTTACTGATATAAGAAACAATCATTTAGTATAAGAAAATTCTTACTTGCACTGTATATTCAAAGCAGATATTGATGGGAGGAATTTGGTAAATGCCATAAATATTACATTTCTACACCACCATCCACTACACCAAAAACCAATTCCAAATTTGCATTCTATTTACTTCTTCATAGCGGCCGTTTTACGAAATTCATTTTTCATTTCATATAATTATGAAGCATGTAAAAAATATATAATGAAACATCCAAAAATTCGAAATTACATGAATTTCTAGGTATAAAAATCATCATTAAAATGTTTATTCAACTGTATTAAGTGATTTCAAATTTTCATCTTTATAATAGTACATATGCCACAAAATAAAATAATAATTACTGCATATAAGATAGATTATCAACAGATAGATGGAATACAATAGATATGTATTCAATATAAAGCGCTCAGTGTATGATACTTCATATATCATTTATCAATGAATATCGATATTCCGAAATAGCTGTAAGAAAATATACCTACTTACAGCGAATCAAGGAATACTGAGAATTCAAATACTTGAATAGAGCTCTAAAATTTGACAAACGTCACTACTAAATTCAATGCACAAGTATAAATTATACGCAATTTCTCACACGGTAAACGATATTATAGAAGAATGCAGGTTAAAGGGTTTTGTGTATGAAACCAACAGGAATAAATAGTTAAACTTTGTACTGCAATACGAGAATATGTTGGCATTGGAATCACAAAATTCTTTCTGACCCTTTGGCTCTATTGTTTTAATTCGTGTAATATAGCTGTAACTAATGTTATCCTCTGTTTGAAGAAATGTAGTTATATATACTTTATCATAAAGTTTCAATTATTGTTATACATCAATTCATTATTTTTGCAAACATTAGGAATCAATAGTTCTGTTATTGGTTATTGCCTTTTGTAATAACTACAAACATCTAGTTAGGGAGCTAATCTATTCGACATATTATAATAACTGAAATCTGATCGAACGTTGTATTGCATCGCATCAAGACATAAATACTTGACATTTCGAGTGTGTTGAAATCCTGTATGCCTCAAGTTCTGTTCCAATTTCTTAAACGTTTAATTCGTAACGACTTCTGTCAAATGCTGTTTCTAGGTACTTTCTAGTATATTCTGTACAGATATTCTCTACGATCACTTAGATTTTAACTGAAAGAGGCACTAAAAAGGTCTTTTGGGATTTTGCGAAGCGCTACAAAACTGCTAATAGCAAGTAAGAACTATTGCTTCTGGGAAATAAGCACTCGTAAACATTGCCGTTGTGTCAGTTACGATACAAAAGACAGGAATAGTTCTGTTATTCTTCTATCTAGTCGAAATGTGTCAATTGGAAAAGTGGGTAGAAGCACTAAGTATAATGAATCATGGTACATTATAGTTCATTTTATTTAGTACTTTCAGAACAAACGACAGCACAGTTAACGAAGACTATAGGATAGCAGGTGTCATTGAGTCAGTTGAGGTAGAGGCAAAACAAAGAAAAACTGCGAACAGTTATAAATACTGAAGGAATGGCACTTCGGAAAGTTCAATATTTGGCATGTCTTTGAAGAAATGTAATTTCGACCCTACAGTTATGAGTATTCTAAAACAGGACTGTTTTGACGCTTCATCGAATATATAAGCTGTAGAACTTGTAAAACCAAAATCACAATCCCGTAACGATCGATTGGGAAATGTGAAATGTTTTATAATGGAATGTATGCGTTGCGTCCAGTCAATGGAATCTTTGCAATTGTTATAAACTTATCACGTGCCTAATTAATGATGCTTCATTAGTTCTATATTCCTTACGGATCACTGGACAAGACATAAGTTAAAATAGAATATTTATTTCCAATTAAACTCTTCCGTCGTGGAACGAGGGAGACACCGTTACGGTCTTCCAACAGCCAGGTCTTTAGGTACAAAACAAATCGGCATCGCAGTTTTCCTATCCATGCCTTCTACATGTTTGAAAACTTTGTCTTTTATTATGACTAGTGTCGTGAAACACGAGAATCTGTGAAAACCCTAATTTAACAAAGTTAGGCGACGACAATAAAGACTTGGTTGAGAATAGGCTTGAGGGCTCCACGTGTTCCTAGCGATGGACCATAAACGGCGGGTAAATCCGAAACGGCACATTCGGAAGGGTCATCAGCGCACAGATTGACCCCACGTACCTTGAAGGAGAGGGTTCCCTCCACCATTTTCGTTTGGAAGGACCTTCACTTCTTTCAAGGTGACTGATTTGTGGACCAAGGGAGCACCTTTGGTGCAATTAGCCAATGAGGAAGTACATATCTCTTCGACGAACTTTCGATTTTTCTAACCCCGATCTTAGGGAAATCCAGGGGACACTTCCAATCGAAACCTCAAGGAGAGTACTTCTAAAATGAAAACGAATTGAGATCGTGAGGCGCTCCTACAACCGGTCAAAATCTCGATGCGTTTTACAATATTTGAAAGAAAGTGTTTAAATGATGGGTGTCGAATTCGTACTGAGTTCTTATATTTTTATAAATTCTCAACAGTTTATACCTGGCGTGGTAAGGGTGGTTTCGAAAGCATACCTTTACACGATTGGCCTAAAATTTAAGCAACATCTACTTTGGTAGGAAGCAATAATACCATTTCAAATTGTATTTACCTGGAGGGATACGTCGGGTCCTAGACTAATATGAAAAACAAGGATTTTATAGAAGTTATAAAATTGAGTTTTACGCGCAATAAAGTAAGTACGGCACTGTAAAGAATGAAAGTTCAGTAATCCTTGATGGTATTACCTATTCAAAATAATTCAAAATAGTACAAAATATTTCACAATGATAAAGTCTCTTTCGAACTAAATGTATTAGAATAAGGGTTTATCCTAAAGAAACACAGATTAACCAGATGTTAAATCTACGAACATATATGGATAATAAGTACATATTATGTCCTCCAATACAAAACAGCATCGTTTGAAGGATGTAAATGAACTATGTTTTTGTACTTGACTTTACGACATTGATTTAATGCAACATTACATTCCGCACTTTTTGACTACGAATATGAATGTCTTACCGTAATGTAATTCACTAGGCAGACCTTTCGCATGATTTTGTAGTATTCCGAATATCATCACTATTAAAGATGTGTCGAGTATAGGAGGAGATGAATGAATCTAATGCATTCCCATCTTTTGTTATATCTTACCCTTGAAGGTACGAGAACATTAAAAATTTATGGATTAGAGTTTGTATGTAATATACTATTAAGTATAGTGAAAAATGCAAATTGGACGTAGGAAAAAATTAATAATTTGTTCGAATTTGTTCCTTGGATTATATTATTTATATCATGAACTGTTTTGCATTTTGTATCATTTATGAAATTCATACAAACTTTGTTCTTAGAGAAAAAAGAAAATATTATTTTGTAAACATTGTCAAATACGATTCCGCATTGTATTTCGTATTTTATGCAGTGCGAATGTAACCTACCATTTTGTTGCTTGTCACATAGATTTTTAAGTATATATGTACCGAAATGAGTGGAACAGGTATGCATGGGATGGAAATATCTAATGCGTTCAAGTTATTATGATAAATGTGTATGCGTGTAATGATTGAGGAGTTGTGTGATTTGTGTATGTTAATGTAATGTATGAAAGAAGAAAGAATGAAGGGAGAGTGATTCGTCATTTGTCAGTTGCAATTGAGTATTAATAGAGAGAAAACGAGTGAGCATGTGATAGTGACAAGATAATTATATTTCAACCCAATATTTGTGTTTGATAATCTTTGTAATTAAATAAATAATTGTTCTTACTATTATTAAATTTCGTCCACCACTAACAAGTTTGAATTATCGAATATAAATTCAAAGAAAACGAAATATTTGATTTTCATTGTAAAGGGTATGAGAAAATGAAAAATTTGAAGAGAAACGTACGTACATGAAGGAAAAGGGAAATGGTGAAGGAGTATATCAGGCTCATGATACATCCAGGTTATAATTACGGTTATTATAAGAAAATGGAAACGAAAACGCAGCGAAATTGATTTATATCCTTATTTAATATTATATTAGGTAATGTTGAACAGATTCTGAAGAAATACGGTAACGTTGAACGTAACACCGGGAGGAGTAAGTGACTAGCCTGAAATGCACTGAAATCGTAAATATCTATCAAAATTAATTTCACGAAGTTGCTTAGTGTTTATTTCGCGTCTCAGACTATTTTTATACTTATTTCTATGCATATATTTCTGTGTCCTCGGCTGCTCGTCAATCTTTTACCTTCAGACTTCATTCACCTACTGTTTGTACACAAGAAGTTTTTATTCGATTTTCACGAAGCATTACTACGAAATTTGAGTTAAACTATGTCTTACATGTGTTTGTTATACGTAACACTCGATATGTCAATATTCAATGGAAAGAGTAATTATTATTTTCTGAACTTGAAAAGATTTTCAAAAAATCACATAAAGGAATAATCTTGTGTAGAATAATGGTTAAAGAATTCCTTTTGGAACTTCAGAGAATATAACAATATGAACGGCAAAGAACACCAAACTGACAACAAACTTATTTGACAAAAGAGGAAACGAAATGGACATTGTAATTTCTATTAACATAGGTGCCAATCATTAATATTTATTATACACAAATTTATTATTCCAAATTCGGACTGTATAAAATGACAATACCATGTGATTATTAGAAGAAAGATGAGGACTAGATACAGTGAATTACAAAAACATTCGAAGCACTTCAAGTGCTGATACTTGACGGTTGCTACGAAATGCATGTTACGAAATCTTGATCAGCAACGAAGGGTATTATATCAAATGACGCCGATAAACATGTGTAATAAATTTTGATTGCACGAATGCATTTATGGCGTTGATTTGATAATTTCTTTGAATTCTTGTGTTCATTGTTTGCATTTTTAATCATGTTTGAGTATTGAGGAACTGTACCGATAACGGATGATAAGAATGAGAAGGGCATATAATTACGGAAATTCCTACAAAATCCACTACACACTACCCAATCGACTGACGTATAATTCTTCTTCGTTAATATTAATACTAAAGGATCAGTGGTTATCAGTTTCATTAATACTCATATTTCTTCAAAATTGTCCATACGAAGAGTTATGATAATGTTTCGTACTTCGTCGGTCACGAATTTTGATGTGCAACATTGAGTATGTAACAAGTTACGTGTGCATTTAAAGTATCGCCTACTATATGCTTTTCGAGAAAATACGCCATAGGCAAATTCAGTCGTCTTACGTTACTCTAATGCCACTTAAATCCAAAGGCTGCAGTATCTCATAGGACGTGTACATACAAGATTACTATCGGTGACATTAATATTCCACTATATGGAGAAAGTTAAATACCGAGAAAAATTTATGACGCACGACGGTTCCAGCACTTTTGCCACACGTTTAAGTACAGTCGATCACTTTATTCACTGATGACCGTGCCATAAGTACTGAGCCCAGTAAGAGTTATTACCTGTCCACCTATTCACAGCATTCTTACTTGGACTTACAATTTGATCCATCAGATTTGGATATGACAAGACTGGATGCAAAATTTTTAATTACTATTTATTTACAAATTGATTGCTTTACATTATGCCTAACCGCAAGACTGTTATAAATAAACGCTGATACTGTGGATCAAGAGAGATTAAATAATCAGCTGCCACAGACACTGTAACTGCCAACATTCAAGGCGCAAATCTCATGTCTCGGCCTCGAAAGCAAGGGTATGCACCAATGACACCTCTGAACTCTACTTTAACATTGCCTGTATGTAAACTACCAAATACTCAAGAGTCAATAAAACACGTAACATACAATGTTGCGTACGGAATACTACAACTCGTACAGTGGGAGTTTTGCGAGGTTGTAAGGCCCGTTTACGCAGATGCGAAAATGATGCTGGAATCCGGCCTACTTTAAATTAATAGAGCTAGACTTGGTTAGGGTAGAACTAAAGAGTTCTGATGAGTTACTGCCTCTTGTGCTGAATTGATCGTCATGACTCTTGACTGACAGTCTGGTCGTGACGCTTGTCCCGTTTTCGTGAAATTTTTGGAGAACTCCCTTGCGACTGCTGTCTCAGTGGTTTTATAAGTTTTGTCTATCCACTGATTGGTTGATGTGAATTGTAAGAGGTAGGTGTTTCCCATTGGTTGTGAACATTATTGGGGGGCGTGTGTTAGCTTCGACATCTTACGGTGCTGGTGGATGTTTAAACAATTTTAGTCCTTATGCCCATCACCTTATGGATGGTATATTGGTCCTTACTAAGGTTTATCCAAGTGGTGACTAGATGACGATAAGTGTATACAAATCAAGGGACACTGGCAATAGGGATACAAACTGTCCTTCACTAAACCTGGAACATAGCGATCTTAGGGCCGCAACATGCAACATACACGTAACTTACGTGGCAGATCATCAATTTTGCATAACAGAATGTGTAATACATAAGGAACCATACCATGAAATAAATTCAGGAGTTTTGGAATTTGGCTGAATTCTATAAACAATTCTTTGCCAATATAATTTCTCTTTGTTGAATCAATAAGTTTGTCTTTCCTATTTGAATATGAAATCAACTTTTTCATGTAACAAAATATCGACAATATTTTAAAGTACTCGCTGGTCTTGCTAATTTTTGAGTATTACTTGTTAGAACTTGGAGAACTTGGTGTTTACAGATGATCATTTATTTTTCTACAATTTCGTGCTTACTGGATAAATTTTAGATCACAAGAAAAATTGTTTCCTTCGACTAAGAGAAATCGAAAGTTTTTTGTTATCAAGTAAAGTTACGTGTAATAACATTTTCAGGACAAAACTTTTTTTACAGCGATAACTTTATAGCGAGGTTTTAAGCAACGAAGATACAAATAACCACAATTTTGATCGAATAATACATTAATGGCCAAAAATTTATAATTACTATCCACGATTAATTTGAAATTCGCCGGATACCAGTGATAATTTTCTCCATTCCCCTGTGTTTTAAATGAGGAATTTTCTCAATCACTGATACTTTTAATTGATATTACCTTACATATTTGGGATCCAAGAAACGACCCCACCGTTGTGGTCTACAGTATATACTAACTACACAACTATAATCATTATTAAGTTCGCGTTGGATGAGTGAAAAAGGAAGTTTTAAAATATCAAATGGTAATATATATTCATAAATAAAAAAACTCGAAAGTTATTCATACATGTATGAATACTGTTCGATTAGCAAATGTAAAGAATAGGAGATGTTGCTTCTTCCTAAAATTTATATTCATTAGGAGTGAAATGAGGCTTAGAGTAAAGTATGTACTGGAAGATTAGACTAATATCTATATGTGGTTATGCAACCGACCGTCCCACTCTCACGCTGACTCCCGCTCTAAAACTCCGTAAGCGACTGTCTTAAGACAGCCCTTGCATCCGTATTTAATCCTATTAGCCTCTCTTCTTTCATAGGCAGCCTTTCTTTCTCCATCACTTGAAAACATCCCGTCCATACAATCCTTGCACGCAGTTACTCGTCCTTCCACATGCACTTCAGATATCACGTTGAACATTCGAAAAATTCGATCGAAACCCGAGGCCTCCTTATTATCCATTAAGAGACAAATATGCCCAAGCGTTTCTCTTCACTCACTCTCAAACCTACCTTTCACTCAATCCAACATACAAATATAGTCATTATAGAAAGTAACACAAAATGTCTGGTCAAGAATTGGTCGTCCAAACTTCTTATCTAAGGGAGAGTTGTCTAGATTAAAACTCGGAATATATCAGAGTTACAGATAGGCTCTGAGCTCACAAAGTGCCTCTGTGCGAAAGTTAGACCGTCTGCAACGATATCCGAGTGAGGGTTTCTGGCTAACATAATGCAGTGCATCGAGAAGAAGTTTCAGGATAACCTGAGAAGGACTGTGACGTGGGCAAGTGTGTTCAGTGTAACCACGCAATGTAACCTAACAGAAACGAGGTGTCGCCTTGTTAGAGCTCTGTGCTGTGAGCATGTGTAAATGTAACCCTCTCTATACTTTATATCTTATTGAAATACCACGAATATCCATGAATTCTTCTAGCGCTGTTTGTTCCATTCCTACCCACAAGATAATTCCTAAAAAGTTTACTAAAATACTGAAAATAATGGCAGTGAAATGTATGAACCGTTCCAAAATGTTATTCTCAGTTACCTACTTAACCGCAATTTGAATGAACGTTTAGTATGTTTAAAAATTTTGTTGTAGTTATCCCTTTACAAAATTGTGAACATTTAAAACGTCATAATGCAGTATACAAGTCGATGAAAGCATAGGTTAACTAAAATCTCAGACATGCATCACTGTTTCCTGAGGCTTATGTTCTAATTGTAATTTCCCGTATTTCTATGTTCAGATGACTGGAAGTCTGAATTTTGAAGATGAGCGCTCGTAGAGGAGAAAGAAGTTACCGAAATGGCGGAACAGTGAAGAAAAGAGGTGCTTTATAGCAGCGTGAATGCGCTGCTGAATAAGTTTAATTTTTGAAAATCCATGTCTTTCTCATCTTTGTTTCGGAGCGTAGGCGTATCTAGAACATTTTTGATTACATTGTATTCACCTTACTTCTCAATAATTTATTGACTTTATCATATCATGTACAAACGATCGTGAGCGTACAATCTCTTCATGCTTTCAGTAAAACTTCGCTTATACCTCAGTTTGAATTTATCTATGGAGAACTTGGGCATAGGCGTAAAATGTATTTACCATGTGACTGCACTGACCGTCAGTTTCAAGTTTATGTCAGTTTCCTATCCTAATCTATGCATTCCGTCACTTAACCTTTTTCGTAATATACATCGAGCTTATTATTTGTGTTTAGTATTAAACATGCTTGAATAACGAATAAGGAGGTACTATTAATAGTTCGACAATTTCGTTTTAAAACATAAATATATGTACAATGTAAGGAAGTAAATCCATGTGATTGAATTAATGATAATATGAAAAATGAAAATCTGAAATTGAAAATTTGCGCACACGAAATGTAAATACAATAGCACAAGCGAACTTGTTGCTAAAACTAGGGGATCAAAGCGGAGGTGCTTTAATAATGAAATACTGTTGGATGGCGGAACTGGACTTGAGACGTGGAAAATTCACGAAAGAGCAAGAACACAATAACACACACTCAATACTCGTAAACTGATTTAACTTAGGGAAAAACGAAAGCACACAATGATGCACACTTTCAAAACATTCTTCCCAACACCAAACGACTCACGTTTGTGCTGGTCACAACTGATTTCTAAGGACTCTGTTTGTTCTCAAGAACCTCGCTTTTATGCTTTCCTTAACCTACGCTTCAAATCCCCGTACGCGAGTCACGCAACTTAATTTTGTTACATAGAATAACTTTTCGACTTGCTTCTACAAGATATCGATCGGTTTACAATTTGTTTTTGTTGGCAATAGCTGATTCGCGATTTCTATTGGAATCCTACAATACTGAAGCTAAGTCGCTATTAGTAAATCTCCGGCAAGGCTTTATTCTGCGATTTGGCAACAAACGAACTCTTGACTCTGGACTTTCGATTAGCTGACTATCACCGTAACTAGTTAACTGACTAAACAACTGCCAACTGACATCTCGACAGCTAACTTCTATGGAACTATTATCATCTTTCGGAACGGGCCATTTTCAGCCAATCCAGATACAAGCGCCTCGTCCGAAGGACGAGAAACTCCCTTCACGCCAGGGACCGGAGTGGAAGAGACTCCTTTCGGGTTAGGCCCTCCGAAAGTTCGCCCTCACGGGGACCCTTCTCGAGAGGTGACCGCGGACGCATTACCCTTAGTTTACGTCGGGGAAAGTCGGTGTTGCGCGAAACAAGCTTACGTGGCCTAAATCTAACCTCCTACGATCCATCTGGCTGCCAGATCCCAGTTGCTGAAACCTAATAGCCTTTGTTAGGCTTTTGAACGGCGCCTCACGTCCGGTGACCCGAGGCAATATAGAAGTCCAACTACAGTGCACAATGATGAAATGAACACCTAGTCACGAATTGATCAGCATTTAGGATTTGGCTACTGAAACACCCGTTACGGCCTTCTAGTGCTTAATTCTAACTCTACTTCCGAAAAATATCCTACATTAGATTAAATCTATTTTTACTTATTTTGGATTAGTTGATAAAGTTGGACTCGTGTATATTGAATCACTGCTGTAGCTTCCTCTTCGTAAATATTGCCTCCAGGGATCGCGGCGAAGTTATTTCCTTTGTAGGAACACGTAGGGTCCACATGACTTTTTAATGTCTCTTCTTGTTTGCTTGTTTCGTGTTTACTTTCTGATATCTTGATCCTTTCTCGGTCAATTTTTGCTAGTCTCTGGAGCTCACCTTGGCATGCTCAAAATGCACGTTGATTGGCTATTTCGAGAAGTGTTAGCTTTGCAATTAGCAGCATAGGTGTTGTGACCACCCGTCCATGCGTTCTTAGCGCGCCTTTTTTCGATGAGTGTCGGAGGATACCTGAGCATCCACGGGGTCGCGGGAATTGCCTGAATATTACGGTCTTTCACGATTAGGTCCGATGCGTCGATAATACTTACAATTAGAGGAGCTTCGAAATGACTCTTTGGAATTATCGACTTATATAATACGTCACTTAGCTATTGAGCGCGGACGAAATTCAGATTTAAAGGAACGTCTGCTTCACTACTCTACAATTTCATGGTTCAAACTCGAAAATAGCCTTTTTTGCAATCGTGTTACAAACCTTCGAAATACCGACCTTGTGACTCATTTGGGTATGCTAAGGAGGGATACTGCGCCAGATGACGGACATCTTGAAGCCTATAATAGCGAGGAAACCTATAATATATATTCAATTTGGGAAAGTGGTCTCAGGAGGTTCATACGTTTTAGAGATAATCGAAATTGCGACATAAATTATAATGTATATACCGTAATTTATGATCCATGTTAACCGAACTTGATTTATATGTTAGTATAAGTACTTCTTATTATGTGCGAATCACATTGTATTATTCGAATGAATAGTGTACCAAAATGTTTTTAAAATCATATGTTATATCTGATCATGTGTGGTAATAATAATGTGAGTCTGGTTTCTCACATTCAAAGTTTCTGTTGTGATATGTATCGCAGTTCCCACATTTATTACCAACGATGTGACCAATTGTGTGTAATAAGGAACTACTGAGATTTTAACTATTTCAAGCAAACAACAGAAACGCGCGTTCACGCATGTGTGTGCCCATTATCGTTGGAAGAGTTGTATGGTCGATAATAGTTGTTGCATGCATAAACATCACAAAATATCATAAAATTACATAATAATAAGCAGATGGATAATATTACTTCTAAAGCAAATATGTTACAAACTAGACCTTTTGTATAATTTCAGCTAACAGGAACCTTAATAGATCACCTAACCTGGTATTTGTGCCCAAAGACGGATATCGTAGTGAAAACCTGTCCATCCAAAATTTAAACCAATTTATCAATTAGTCTTCCACTAGGATTGAACTTTTGTGAGATTTTAAAAAATCCGATCTATGGAAATATGCGATATGTGGATCATTCTGGTGACGCTACAGCACATTGATGATCGATTTTAAGGAATCAATTAGTAGGAATGAAGTTGTTATCCCGCGATGAGTACTTTGATCAGGCAAGATTTGTCAGCTTCGATGTCGTTAAAAATATTTTTCGTCATTTTGCTAATATAATTAAACACGGTTAATTCTGTAAACGCTTAAACATTTAACAATAGTTCGATAACGGACCTTCGTATGAAGAAGTATCACCTTATATTTCCTACTTCTTCTTGCACCCATTCTGTTCGAACTTTTACCGCCAATTGGGTAATACCCAATATTCCTCTTTACCTTTGGAAAGCTTCTAATCAAGTCACTATATTAAGTTACTGCAGATGGCAAAAACAACAGATAATCTAATTTGCTAATGCGCTATAATGAGTTCATTACGTGACTCACCTCAACCATTAAAAAATTGTTACCCTAAGAGGTGGCCAATGTCCCCGAATTATGTCAGCAATACGTGGCATATCCTGAAGTTAATATTACAGTGTCAATTACAACATTAATTTGTTATAAATCTTTCTTCATTTTTTACAATCCCTACCAGACTTTCACATCGAAGTATGTAGACTCAGAGCGATTGTAATTCCTATTGGTGACGCCACTGATTTATGCTTTAATTTATGCTTCCTCAACACACAAAAGATTTCACATGTCCTGTCCACAATCGTCTCTTTGTACGCATAACCTTCCTCGCATTTCATTCTCGATACATTTACTAAAGGTTTCTGATGTGAATATAATTTCAAATCTTACTACTAAACGCAGTTTATGTAGGGATATACTTTGATTGGCAAATATAGGGAATAAAAGATGCTGCTCAATTCCAATATATTTTTATTGCGAGCTAAAAGGGACTTAAAAGTATAGTACAAACTGAAAAATTAGACTAGTAACTGAACTATCATCACGCAACTAAGACTCGCACATCGAGTCTTGTTTAAACTCCGCAATGGACTCTCTGTAAACGACTCTCTTTTAATCCCGTATAGAACTCTAACTGACTGTCTTAGGACAGTCTGACTGTCTTGCACACTTATTTAAACCTTGCACCCTATCGTCCTTAATATCCAAGCTTTCAGTCTCAATCACGCACTTTCATAACCTCGCTCTTGGTGGGTCACGTACCCTATATACTCAGGCACCTTTTACTCTTCACTTACATACCATCTACTCATAAATATCCCGTTAATTTTATCCTTGCACGCGGTCACTCGTCCTTCCACGTACACATCAGACGTCACTCTAAACGTTCGGCCTTAACCCTAGGTTGCTGTTTATTGCTCGTCATCAGCTGGGTAGGTCCAGGTGTTCCTTTGCATTCATTCCAAGACCTACTATTCTTACACTTATTATCATCCATTCATGCTGATCATCATTTTTTACTGCAATTTTGATTTCTTTGCCTTCAAGATTATGCGAAGGTCATGGTATACTAGGTCGCTGAATTCGGCTAGATACGGCCTACAATAATATTGGGTCAAAAATAAAAAGTATCGTACGAAAGAACGAATTAGACCCTCAAAACTTTTGAAAAGAAATATTTAAAAAAATGTTTCCCTCGGAATTATATACAACACAGAAGACACAGTAACATCCGTTACAAACATTTTTTTGTCCAAATATTGCAAGTACTTGAAAAATGCTGCCTGACGATCCATGAGGCACACTGTACATTATTATTATCATTATAATTTTGTAACGCTAAACATTCATTTTATCAATCTTTATTAGTTTTCATACACTAGTAAGCATAGAGTATGCAAATGTATCCCTTCTTCAGGTAAAATTTTACGAATCTAACGGTAGTATTCTATGTTTGTTAATGTCAACAAAATAGTATTAAAGTATTTACGTTCTAAATCTAGCTATTTAAGCTTCAAAGTTTACCTTCAGGAGGTATTCTGGAATAACAATTTTGTTGTATAATAATGCACTTCTTTGGGATTTCTTCTAATGAAATTATGATACATTTTGGAATGCAGTTTTCGCATTCAGATTGACTTATACTGACAGAGTATTTATAATTTCTTTTTTTTAACGAAATTAATGAAAATTATGGAATTTATGCAGCCTTGGGTAAAGCATGTTTTTCGAAACTTCGAAAATTAGAAGAGAATGATTTTCTTTTTTTTTTGGAGTGGTAAAGAAGAATGGAAAAAGAAGAGATTTTGGAATCTGTGATTCGTGTAATGAAGACGCATCCAGTGTAGATCTCCAAATTTCAAATCAGTCGTTCAACTAAATCGTGAGGTACCCTGCCAGCCGGTTTAAAAAATAAATTGTCGAGGAAAACAAGCTATTGGTGCAAATACTCAAGGTTCTGTTCAACTTTCACACCCTCACCAATAGCTGGAATCCTGCTTGAAGGAGGTTCAAGGACTTTCTGGCAAGTCTTCGGTGAATCCTCGACCTCCTTTAAATAGAAACTCCTATGCCGCCCAAGTAACCTCACCTATCGCAGGGTCTGCTAGAAAAACCTTACCAACGAGCCACTGGTAGGCCCAGGATGAAACGCACATCCCTTCCTTTTCCTGTCGTCCTTCTACCTGCTACTCTATCAATAACAACGACGACCACGTGGATACCAACCGGCAGCTACACAGGACACCAGCCTATCAGTAGGAACCACAAGAACCAAAAATGTTCATATCGAGCGAAACGAGAAGACTATCAAAAATCTCTAAACTCCAGCGGGGGGGGGGGGGGGGGATATATATTGTAAGAATGTATATAGCAATGCAAGCCCGAAAAGAGAACACAATAAACAGCCGTCTTGGGTTTGCCTCGAGTGTACGGAATATTATCTGGAGTACTTGCGGAAGGATGAGTGACCGTGGGCATGGATCGTGTGGACGGGATATTTATGGAAGTCAGAATAAGCGTCTAAATATTTGGACTACGTGACCCATTGAGTGCAACGCTACGAAGAGTGCTTGGGAAAGCGTGATTGGGAAAGGGAGCATGGGTATGGAAGGGGATAGAGCGTATGGGTTTATATAAGGGTACATGGGCGTGAAGGGACAGTTTCGTTAGAGAGTTCCTTTAGATAGTTCCTTTAGGACAGTGGCTTGGGGTCAGTCGTTCGTCAGCCATTGGAGAATCCTTAGTTGTTAGATAAAGTTTAGAGAGTCTTTAGGAAATAGTTTATTAGCGCCAGGTTCTTTATGTTAAAATATTATTAGTAATCCACTCTTACAAATTTCAGGAGTGGGATTGAACGTTACAGATTACAGAAGTGGGATTGAATGTTACAATATTTCTCTTTCGGACTGAATAACCCACCTACAATAGACTCATACCTTGCTTACATGTCACAATAGACACAAAAAGCGTGATAAAACAAAGAACGTTATAATAGTAATTGGTATATATTTTCTTTGCCAGTTTTACAAATTTCATCGAATAGGTTTGTACAGATACTTCCTAAGGATCAAACATTAAGAAAATGACAGAAAGACAAAAATTTTGGCTATTTCATCTCTTTAAACTGTAATAACTACTTATGGTTCAATTACGCGATATTATAGTATACTCATATTACAGCAAATATTCAAACATCCTTTCATGGCAATTGTTAAGGATTATTAACGGGCAGTATGCGTTGTCTCATCTTGGGAAAAACCCCGGACCCAGAAGACTGTAAGGGTCTTCTGGCAGCCAGATTCTGATTGCTGATTCATTTCAAGTTCCGTGCCCTTTCTTTCTTTATTTTCAATACATTTTCAAACAATTCGTTATTTCCCGCGGGTCACCGGACAACGAGGCATTCTTTAGTCACTAATGTTAGAAAGCAGGCAACAGCACTTAGGATTTGGGTGACAATAGGCCTGCAAAGGAAAGGACCAAGCCATGTGCGACGTCGCGACTTTCGGAGCCATAAAGTAACGGGTCCTTCAGGAAGGGTCGCGAATGTGCGGGTGACCTACCAGCAACCCCCTTTGAGGGAGAGGCTTCTTCCGCCAGCAGACCTGGTCGCGAAAAACGTTCCTCCCTTCTTCGGAGGCATCTGATTCGCGGAACGAGGGCCCACCCTCGGTCCTGTGAACCACCAATGGGAAAAACCGATTTCCCTTTGGGCAAGCATGGGTTTAGAAAGATCGTGCATCGCACAGTTAGTTAGGTCAGTACCAGTCAGTCAGTCAGTTCATTACCAAGAAGCAGTTAGAAAGTACACATCTAGCAGTCTGCACAGACAGTCTGCACCATCAACCAACACACCAGTTTTTTGGATCATCAGTGCCGTGTATTGACTATCTGCTACAAATTCAAACCGGGAAACTACAATTCATAACGTGCGGCAACGTCCAAGCATTGGACCACCGAGCGGAAGACAGCCGAATCATTTGGTCCTTCACGCCCGTCTACAGCAGAGTAGGCCTTATAACCGAACAACGTGCCTGCCACGCGAACTGAGCACCAGATTGGGTCCGTAACAGACGGATAACTGAAATGCGAGAGTATGTTAAGAAAAGTATACATGCAATTCAAATTGAAAGTGAACACATGATGAAGAATATGAAACTATAAATACTAGCATTGTATGACGATGACTATTTCGTAGCTATTAAACGTACTAAATTTGACCCAAACTGCGAGAAGGAGTTTGATATCACATTTATCGTCGTGCGTTAAATATAACAATAATTAGGTACTGTTTCAATACTATTAGAATACAAGGAAAAGTATACATATCAGACTTTCAATGCAAAATAAAGAGGAACCTGGTAAAAAATGTAAATACTTCTCAAGAAATTTCTCATTCTCTTTCCTTGTATTCCTTCGATTTCATTTACTACTTATATACATTTATGAATCTTCAAGTCAGTTTCTTAAATATGATCTTGCGTAAACGTCACTTAAATTAGAAAAATGTTTCAGTTGCTACTGAACGGTAAATCAATTAGGAAATTACTTTCTACAAAACGAGTACCTCTTACAGCGGAAATGATTTGCTCATAGGGAACACAACTTGGGTATTTTAGTTATTTCACATACGACCGTACTGTGTACCAGAAGAATATTTGAGATGGCTGTATTAAGAGTTTGCAACGTAGTTACTATTTTATAACATCATTCGATATTTAACGAGTTTGCCTGATTCGCAAACGACGATCTACGCAGGTAATAGCAGAGGCAATTACTCATGCCGATTTATCATATGGCCCGAGCGAACACTGGCGGCCATACATTCTTACTCCAATTTACATCCGAAATCCATTTGGCCGATTTGGCGTTCGTCACAATATTTCGTCCGAACAACGATTTCGTGAGAACATCCTTTGAATTGGTCATGTATCCAAGTTATGTAATCAGTGGTTGGTACATAGGTTTGCAGAATACAATTGAAGCTCTGAGATGATTATAATGCCACTACATGAAACACCAAGTCCGATAAATAACGAGAGAAAACGGATACATAGGGAAACAGTGGCAAACAAGCAAACATCTCGCTACATAAGGCATATTAATCAGACTTCCAAGAGTCATATGTCTCACTCGTTACACTCCTGAATATGCGGTAAACATATACTGTACCTCCTTCAGGCTGCATCCTCGACTCGACAGATTCACGAATGTGTGTGTATTCGAATTGGTTTTAAAATCTCATTTTAGTGATAGAAATATATAGACGATTGCTTTCTTAAACAGATTGATAATATTTTCGATAGTAGCATACAAAATTTGGTATCACTTCCTTACTTCTATGTACCATGAATCTTCTGTCTGTTCCAGAAATAATTTTAAATTAATACTGGCGATGACAACAATAATTTTCTTCATTTCAGCTATTGTTGCGGCTCTAGAACCGCAATGTCCCAAGTCAAGTGGAGACCCGTTTTATGCCTCTATTGTAAGCATCCCTTGACTTGTACATACTCAGCGTCGACTAACCCACCGCTGGGATAGACAGTTACAAGGACCGAAAAGTCATCCTCTTAGACGACAGGCGCCAGAACCTAAATTGTTTAAACAACCACCACCACCGAAGGACACTGAAGTTGGCATACACCCCCAATAGCATACCAACCAATCAGATGACAGTCGATCCCTATAAAACTACTGACAAGGCATTCACAAGGACATCCCTCGCAAAAACCTCCAGCACGACGACACCAGCATCATCACTCGAGACCCACCGACACTCAGCGCAGGAGACTGTTTACTACAATAGAACTCTGTGCAGTTCAGCACCAACCAGGTTTACCTCTATCAGGTTAGAGTAGGCCGTATCCCAAGCAGCACTGCTGCAGCAGCGTAACGGGCCTTACAACCACGTGAAACTCCACCAGCGAGTTGCAGTGTTCGGGACGCAACAGCCATCTTAGTGTTAAGAAGTATTCTGAGAAACAATAATTTTTACGCGACATAATTTCATCTTCTTAGTTCTATAGTATAAATGGAAATTTCAAAGATTTGACTTTTAGTGTTTCGAACCTTAAATATATACCTATTATTTGTCATATAAGGTATTAAGGTAATATTGCAAATGCCAGACACTTCAATTCTCAAACAGTGAATTCGATTAACAAATAATGATGGTAATGACTTCTGAGTTCACTTGAATTCATATCACTTCTACTGATATACATTCTACACATTTGCTTTCAATATTTCAGACATCTTCTAGTTTCTATTATTTACTTTCCAAGTCGCTTCCAGTTTTTAATGAACAAAAAATATTGATGTCTGACACAAACATTATATTATAATAAAAATATTTATCAAAAATAGTTTATTTTGTATATATAGTTAGGGCTGCTTTTTATTACTAATGGTACATGAATTAAGCAGTGTACCTAAATGTATAGCTGTATTACATAAAGCATAAGAATAGAGCCGAAAGTAATTAACCTACATTAAAAGATGATGTTAACCTTAAAGTGCTGCAAACTTCATGAAAAACTTCATCTGGAGCTGTATAGGACATCATGTTATGAAATTACAAATTCCTTTTGTGACTTCACAATACATATATGTCGCGACGCATTTGAATTCTCCGCTGAATTCTGGCGGGTCGTAAATTCACTACACCACGCCCTGTCTATGTTAGCAGCCAAATTAATATTGGGCAACAGGTTGAATAATCACGAGCAAGAAGCATGGCTATGATCTCTTGTACAGAAGAATGTAACCGAGTCGAACACCAACGGTATCAACGTTTCACGAGAAATTTAAGGATATTCGAACGTTATATAGTCAGACAATGTGAGAGCTGAAAGACATAAGAACGACTGACTCATTGATTTACCGAGTGATCGAACTGAGGAAAATCGGGAGTTCGCTTCAGGGCTAATGGTGCTCCAATTGGTTAAATGAGAGCAGAGACATTTGCTCCGCCCATGAATCGGTCGCCTCATAAGGAGGGAAACGTCACTTGACCGAAGACAGTGGTAGAGGAACACTTTTACTCAGAGCGACGATCATGATGATCACCCACACGTGGATGACTTTATTGTAAATAACCGCATCTGGAAAATAGCCTTCTATGGCCCCATAGTTCGCCGAAGTCTAAGAGTACCACGCACGTGGATTTCTGCTGACTTTCCGCAGCACCCTGTTGAAACATATGTCCACTACCTAACCCTATGAAAAGTGGGTCGCGCTTCTTGGCATGCTTGGAAACAGTCGAAACAATATACATGAAGTTCTCCAATGATACGAAACGGCCATACGGTACATTAGAAAATTCTGGTTTCCTGTCATTGCGGAACTTAGGTATTAACCGTTGGGGGCTGCAACGGGATCTTTGGAGCCGGTGTTTGTTTCGCGACTGAACGATGTATGTATATATATATATGAGGTGATAATATGCCACAGCTGGTATTTCAATAACCTGGGCGTTCCCTTAACTATCAAGAAATAAATGTTTGATCAGTAATGGACTTAAAGTCTAGATTCAATTCCATTTATTAACCTGTGGGTTCTAAATTGATAAACTAATTGATACCAACTGATTAGCGAAAATCTACTAACGGAATATCTGGCCGACTATCCATCGGGTCAGTAATTAGCGAATAACTGCTATCCAATCGTTTAACACAGAACGATCAGCCAGCTAATAGACGGGATAAAAACAATCTAGCAGCTAAGTTTCGATCTTCCTACCGTCACTAATATAGACGTCTATAAAGGGAAAGGAAAGAGACAGCGGAAAGGCGGAAGCACCGTAAATTTGAACGAGGGATAGAAAGACTTGCGAGAGGAAGCAGAAACAGCGGCAGACAATAAAGTAGGAAGTCGAATGGCCCTCCCGAGCCTGGTCAGAAATTACTTAGTAAGCCTGGGCAATAACTTGGGGGAAACATTACGGACAGAAAGTTAAGTAACTGGGCGGACAATCGCTAAACCACGTGCGGGTCTGGTCATCAAAAGCATTTTCGGATAACCAGGCTCGCACGCGACTTCAAAGGAAACAGAAATGTGAAGAAAGAGAAGAACGAAAAATACTCGTGGTATTTCGCGTATCCTTCGCTCTTATCCTCTGATAAGGTGGCGGTAGCATAATGATAACGCATATATACATGTGTAGGATTGTTTTTGGGTGGATTGACTCTCGCACGCGCCCTTGCACCTTTATTTAAACACTGCACTCTGTCTTTTTTCATACTCAGGCTTTCTTTCTTGATCATTCATTTCACACGCGACCTCGGTAGGCCAGGTCCTTCAAACACATGTCGCATTCATAAGGTTCCACTCGTTTATTGTATACGGCTCCGTTATAAACATCCTCTATATTCGATCTTGCACACGGTCGCTTTCGTTCTAAGCCCAAACACACGTGCGCACACATACATATTTATATATTTTGTATAAACATTTATACGAATATTTCCATTATATATTAATGTTCCCTTCTTTCTTTGTTTTAAACAAAATTTTCACTGTCGGTCTCTATATATTCACAGCAGAATGCCTGGAATGTGTCTTATTCTCAAGGTATTAAAATATAGTACCATCAATTTACTATAAAAAGATTGAGTAAGCCAGTGTTATGCATAAGCGGCTTCCCAGTAGCAAATTTTCTCTGCTTATTGGCATATAATTTTCCTTAGGGTGTAAATATTACTATAAAGTGCAGATATTGCTTTGCTCAAGCTATACAATAAACGTGGTGACCTGAAAGCTTTGTAAGAATCTCGAATATGCCCTGCAAATGCATAGTCCTCCACAGCAAGTATACCAGGTGCAGTCGCAGTTCACACGACCTATCCTCAAATACTTGGCAGATGTGACATCAGTAGACCAAACTGACAAAGGCCACAACGAGAGAAGAGCCCTTTAGTCAGAGAAAAGGTTTAACAACAGAGAAAATGACTGTAAATATGTATTCAGAGTTCTTTGACAGTTGCGTAGCTTTTACAAGTAGATTACACTGACCTGGACACTTCTATGTACACTTTATATCTATATTTATAACTCTGTAACGTTATTCCTTAAAATATTTTATTATTCGCAATAATACGGTACATATTTCCTTTGCAACTTTTTAAGTTCGCAGATATGACGATCAGTTGTTACTTAGACCATAATAGGTAATCTGATATTACATTGATATTGTGTTGTGGATTATCAGTTGCATGACACTAACTTTCTCAACTTTTTCAGTAAAACAACTTCTGTATGTATTACGCCAATACTATAACATACTATACTATACATGTACTATAACATACTTAAAACAGGAAATGAAATTCTACTTAACAATTAGTGTAAAAAAAGTGGTTATAGGTTCAGGAATATCTCCTACCTGCCTTCGATTTGAGAAATGTCATATACCAATGAAATAATCGTAGCAACGACAAAATTGTTCCAACCAACACAACAAACATGTAATAACTTGATGGTAGGTTTATGATACATTTGTATTTCGGAATATTCCAATGACCACTACATATAATTGATTCCTTACTTTTAAAGGGTCAAGTATAAAAATTCATGCATTCGAGAATCAAAGAAAGTTTCGTAACCCCGATAGAATTCTTTGAAATATTATACACATCCAAATATCACTCCTTAAGGCTGCACGGTGTTTATGATTTCTTCCAAATATGTACACACGTAATTTTCTGCTCCGGGAAAAAACTAATTAGTTTTCTTACTTACAAGAACTGCGACCAAAAGCTGAATAAGAGATTAAATGCTTCTGTTATGCTTCTGTAAATTACACTTCGATAGCAATCTGTTTCACTTATCAGAAGAATATGCATATATGGTAGCAAACATTCGACGTCGGTTAGGTGAATCGTATGAAATAATCCATGAGTATGGCAATTGAACTTTGTTTTCGAATGAACGGAACTCATCGCGACTCGAAACTGTAGCCCAAAGTTAGTTTAGTAGGCAACTAAACGTGAACGGAATCGTGCATCAATGCGATTGACGTAGAAATTATAATTTTGAAATCGAATTCAACTATTGAAATTTTATTTGAGATAATAGTGACTTCTGGAGTGAATAGCATATTGTTAAAAATTATATTACTTTTGCAGCTATAAATATTATCTTGTGTTTAAAATAAATATCATATTAAATTAAAATTATTACAAAGTACCGAGACAAGAATGAAATATCCCATTACACTGTTCCTCGGATCAGTGTAATGGTATTAAGAACCGAGAAGGTACATACACTTAACTGGGATAGCAGAATTTGCCTTCGTGTTCACAAGCACGATATTTACTAGCACTTCTTGAGAAAAGATATGCTATGAGGAGCAGAGTTATATACTGTTGATGTTTCACATGAATGGCAATGATTTGTTTATCGATCTAGTTAGGTTGCCGTAAAAGGAAGGTAAAAAGTGTTTCATTTGCTATTATATATTCTTGCACAGTAGAAATGACTGTTTGCTACATCAAATACAAATGACTTAAAACACAATCATATTTAATTCAGATGCAATGCAAAGTTTCAGCACTATTTGTACACAGTTTAATAGCAACATTCTATTCCAATTTAAACAAGTTTTATTTCCGCTGCAGAATGTCTCACCCCTTGTAGTTTGTCGTTACCAGTATTTCACCACGTAACTATAATAATTCGCATTGAGAGTGCGAAGTGTACATGTGGCAAGGATACAAGTGTTTCACAATTCCGGGTTGAAAGAAATTACACAGATCAAAGAACGCTAAAAGTGTTGATCAGTAATAAAAATATATCTCTAGAAAACATGTAACTTAAAGTCTTTTAATAATTATATCAATTTTTAGCCACAGAATATACGCAACTTACTATTAGTGTTTATTCGAATGATACATTGGGCATTAATTTTACTGTTCTGCATTTAAATAAATAGTTTTTTCGTAATAGAACGATGTGCTTATGAATTTTGAAAATTTTCACACAATGGCATTAATATATATATTCACATTTCGTATGAACTTTAAAATTCATCGATAATCGATCAGTACCTGAATTGCGCTTAGAAGCAAGTTAGTATATAACCTTGGACCGGTATGATTTGTTTTTACAAGAAATCGTTTGGAGGTAATGATGGATTATAATAAAATGTTGTTAGAAATGGAAAAATCTCAGTTGGGAAAGGTACAATTTATTACAATGGTTTCTTCGTCTTAAAGAATTTATATGTTTGAACGATAAGTTGATTTATGGAATCTGATTTGGAGTATTCATTTATCTTCTTTACTTGTCAAACATTACGGTCACACACAAGTTTGTGTGCATAAACTATAAACGAGATCTTCACATGCATATCAATCAGAAATTGTATTTTTACGAATTGAGAAGGTTTGAATTATAGATCCAGGCTGATAAGGAAGCTTGTGGTTATAATCATTACTACCCTTTTTCTCAGTGTGCCGAATCACTTACGAGACACTGAGCACTTAAGTTGTGTAATAAGACACAGTTTGTTTTGTATGTACACTTTATTACACGTTTTGATGAGTTGCATGATTTGTGTGCATGGTGTGTCGTCTCCGCCTTTGCCATTTTACGTCTTGTCCTCCGTCTTCCGTTTTCCCCCAACTACCATTTTGATGTCTTACGTCTTCTAGTTCTAGCTAACGTCTTGTCTTCGAGTTCTGAATATCGTCTGATTCTACGTCTTTGACTTCAGACTATTGTCTCCTCTTGTCTGGTCTTGGTTTGCGGTGATTGGTGGAATGTGATTGTAGGAGGAGGAAAAAATAGGGTTCCTGATTGGGCAAGGAGTTTTAGCAGGACCTTGGATTAGGAGAGGGAAATTGTCAGGTAAACTTTTCCTTAGTATTGTTTAGTTTTCGCTTTATAGGAACATCTGTTTAGCGTTTCGGCGGGACAGTCGCAAGTGCATCCCGATCGTTGAGTATGGTCTCAAGTATTACTGTCCCTAGTCCTTGTCTTGATTTATAACTTGTCGATCCTCAAGAGGATCGGCTAGGCGCGTTTCCTAAGTATTATTGTCGTCGCAAAAAGGGTAGTTAAAATTTGCATGCAAAATTTACTGCAATATATATAAGCAAAAATATGACAATTTATTAACAAAGTGCTTCTAAATGAAGGGAATGCATCGTACCATCTACGTGCGCTATTAAAAATATATTGTTAATGCACATTGTGGAATATCATCAATTTTCATTTTGCGGATAGTCACTCCTTCCTGATTATGATCATATTCAAAAGATGTAAACCTTTTACATAATCTTTTAAAGTATGGAAGTGTACTCTTATGGTTCAAAAATGGAAATTTAGTCTTTATCTTACAAGTAGGGTATTATATTCCAATGTCTAAGAAGAACATTTTCGTGACCCACGAAATATATCTGAAATATGTAAATTCTTTTATTTCAGTCTATTTACAAGTTCTGTACACTATTAGCCATTAAATATCACTTTACTCGAAATTATGTTAAAATATTTTACGGGATCACGGTGGAGATGGTGAGTGAGGTGTTGAACGAAGGCGCTACTACGTGAATCGCTGACTAGACTGTGGTTTATTCAACACAGATACACAGTACATCACGGAGGATCCTATAGACAAACTCGCTATCCGTGACACCGTCTGTTCTACACTCTGACTGTAGACTGCTTCAGCACTCTATTGGAACTCTGCTCTCTACTACTGCACTATCTCGACAAAGTGCTCTGAATGACTCTACTAACTCTAATGACTAACTTGACGTACTCTTACTAACTTTTACTGACTGCCTTGACCCCTAGACACGGGACATTCAAGGCTGTCCAAATGGAAAGCCCGTCCCCCAATGGAGAAGAAATTCCTATCGCGCCAATGGTGCCATGCTATTCTCATGGTGACCCTTCCCAAGAGTTCACCGCGGCTTCGTCACCCCCGATTTGAGACACAGGAAGTCGGAGTCACTCGAAACCAACTCGCACGGCCTGGCCCAGACCTACTGCGGCATCCTGTCAGGCAGATTCTAAGTAATGAATCCAAATTCCCGGAGTTAGGCTATGAAACGATGCCCCGTGTCAGGTAACCCAATGTAAAAAAGAATACTGACAAATACACAATTAAACACCGCGCAATAAACTATACAGCACTTGAGACCTGGCTGCCAGAATATCCAGCCTGGTCTTTTAAATTTGGACCACTGTTCCACACAGGATCTCTTCAGCTTCCGAACCCTAACAATATCCAAAAATATTTATAGTGTAAAAAACAATAACATCTTAATGCATTTCACCATTTCCTTAAGCAGTCCTGATATTGTTACCAGCATTATTATATATAATGCATTATGTTATAGTATTATGATATAAATAGGTTGCAAAGTATTTCAGGCTTCGTACAATGCAGAAATATCACCACTGACCAATTTTCTATTTATACCACGATTAACTTCTTCCGCATTTCCATATTTCAGGTGAAAGTCGTTACACTGGAACTTTCATCCACTTGTAATGTGTCTTATTTGATCACCGTAATGATGGCTAGTAATAAGTGAGATATATTATGTATAAAAATGGAATACTTATAACACTTATATAAAGCACAAGTAATGCGTATTAATGTAAAACATATATGTACAGTTGAGGAGGGAGTGATCACACACATGATTGAATATATATATATATTCTTTTCTCTCATATTGCAGCATTAAAGACGTTTAATAATTATTGCATATTTCAAAAATAATAAACGACGAGTAAGGTAAGACTAATTCTATTGATAACACCATCACTCTTTCATACACTGCCATGCTGATAACTCACTAATTTCTCACAACACCCTGTTACTCTCAATATCACGCTAATAACTCACACGCTCTTCGACATCTTCTTACCTGGCTTCCTCATCACTGACTTTTAAACTACTGCCACTCTCAATGCTCCCTATACTCGCTATGTTCTAATTCGCCCGCGTGCTTGCACCCTTATATACATTTCTTTCGATTCTTTTTATTCGATTGTGAACTGTTTTCTTATTGGTTGTGTACAATATTAGAACTGTGTATCAGTTTCGACGTCTTGCGGTGGTGGAGAATGTTTAAACAGATTGCTATGCCCATCGCCTCAGAGGCCACTCATTGACTATTCATAGTCGCGAGTCATAATATACTGATAATAAAGAAATTAACCATTTCTCCCACTTATCTTGAGACATTCGATCCTAGGGACGCGACAGACACATATAAGTATCAAGCATAATAGAACTTTTATAATTTATCGTTTAGTTGTTCGTTTGCAAGATAATACTCTAATTATCACTGCTATAGTTTAACACTTCATCAGTAAGTTTTAAGTTTAGGCTTATTACTGGATAGTTAAGAATACAGTGCTTGTGGGTTTCCTCTCCCATGGTTACTTACATCAATTGATGCAGCAGGTATCCACGGTGTTGGGTGGCGCTGAAAAGGACGAACGGGAAAAGGAGGGGATGCGTTTCGTCCCAGGCCTGCTAGTGGATTCATCAGTAAGGCTACCTAGCAGGGCGTGTCTCAGACGGGTATACTATTGGAAAGTATGGAAACTATATATATATAGGAAGTGGAAGGTTTGCTGTTGATTTGCGGACCTCCTCGAATCTGGAAAGAAACTAGAATATGGAAGAACAGACTTTTACTCCCTTTATTTCATGTTCAATTTTATAATGTTTCAATTTTGACGTCAAAATTACAAAATTGATATTTCTTACATTTTGCGATATTATGCTATGAATTTTTTAATGGGAACAGACGTCACTCTACAATATTATTCCCGTTACTTGAATATTTAATTAGCAAAATTATATATCACCGATTATAACCTCGTACGTATGTAAATATGCTCATTGTACCTATTATCTTCAATGAAACCAACTTTAATAGTACAGACCTATTTATAATTCGTATAATTGAACAAAAACGGCTCATTGTAATGTAGCGTTACACTTTGAAGGGTCATGATAGTGGTGAGGTGTTGTAATAACAGAATGTTTTGGAATGATAGAGAATTATAAAAATTCGGCACATATTCGTTAAATGAGCTTGCAAAATATGTAAAACAGTAGTCCCGAAATGGGATTCGAAATGATAATGTTAGTAACAAATGCATATTTCATTTTATTACAAGACATTTGTATTTTTAGAGAGATGTTTCAGATCAAGGAGGAAAAAAAGAGAAAAGAAATGAAATGTAAGGCTACCAAGCTTATTGTTAGTGGTGGATGATATCTAATAACAATAAGAACAATTACTTATTTAATTACAAAGGTAATCAAACACAAATATTGGTTTAAATTATAATTATTTTATCACTATCGTATGCTCACACGTCTTTTCTCCATTAATAGTCAATAGCAACTGACAAATGCCGGATCACTCTCCCTTCATTCTTTCTTCTTTCATACATTACATTAACATATACAAATCACACAACACCTCAATCATTACATGCATACTTATTATCATAATAACCTGAATTCATTAGTTATTTCCATCCCATGCATACTTGCTCCACTCATTTCAAAACATATATGTTTAAAAATCTGTGTAAACATTACCACACTATTAAATGCAAGTAAAGAATTACATGACTTTATGTATCATTAAAATTGATATTTATAAGCTTACATTTCAATTTTGTCCTGCATTATTGTTCTAAGGTAGTAATTATTTTCGATAGCTTACAAATGCTCATTTCCCTTCTTCATCCATGACTAATTGTAAGTAATAGCTCAATGCTAAGTACTACTTATTATGCGACTATTCCTTTATTACGACAATTCTATTGTTATATTAATAAGTATTTATATTAGTACAAAGTATATACTATATTATTTAAACTTGCCTTATAGATACCACGATCTTGAAAATATGCAATCATTGCAAACTTTAAAGTTATATATTCTTTAATCTTGAAATTCATGAAATTCAATACGACATCGCATCATACTTAAAAAAAAAAACTTATATGGAAGTCAGAATGTGATCGGTTTCGCGTATAATGACCTATTCACAAACATCTGAAAGCGTGGTTTCATGAAAAGTGAACGGACATGCCACTAACGAAACACAGGCAAGCAGACGAGATAAGAATCTTGAGTAGTTTGCAATACCGTACCAAAGAGAGAGTTTTGGCCAAAAAGAAAACCGATGATCTCACTCAAGGGAAATAACATATTAATGGGCTGCAGTCGTACATCTGCAGGTATCACGAATTTGAATACTTTGAACTGTATAGGGCTTCGAAATGTACAAAAAATCGAGGTCGGTTAATGAGATCATTCAACGCGAAGTGCATAGCGAGTCAATTTGTGCAGAAAATTAAAAGTAAATGTAAAATTATTAGTTATGAAAGTCAAGTCTACTTAAGCTAAATATGCTCCATTTCCTTACTATTAACATATTTGGAACCTATAGAACCTAATATAGGACCTAAATTAGTAGATCTAAAATTGTTGTGTGTGATATAGAATATAGGTAAAGGCCTAAAATATGCCAACGAATGTTTCTTCAGCTGATGTAAGTTAATCGTAGCAACTCCTTCGATTTTTAATAACGATAATTACTCACTTTAACATAATCTTCATAAAGCTGATATATTATATACAATACACTATATTGTAGCATATTAACGCTATTCGAAATTCAATCAAAAGGCATGTAATGTTTACGATGACCTTAATACTTAAGCCGCATCGACGGCTCATTTAGTCCTTCTGCAACACATGGTATATCGTAAATCAGCTGTTAATCTCACATTAGCTGTTAACTGCATACAAGCCGTCAACCCCTTCCATCGTTTATCTTATGTTCAAGAATAACGAGTATTGGAAATAGCAGAATAGTGAACATGGAACGGAAAATTGGGATTAATCTCTTCATTATATGTTTAACATTTCTTCTATTTCCAAAAATACTGGAAACACCTAATACGAAAGGTACACGAAATAAATTGTAATCGAAAATTTAGGACAACATGAGGAAAGATGCCACCAACCAAGCAGCTGAGGCCAGCAAGAAATCTGCCTCCTTACAAAACGTCAATCTGATAAGAATGATCGAAAAATTGAATAATACTATAGAAGTTCTAACGAGACAATTGGAGGAAGAAAGAGCAAAAAACAGCGGAGGGAATACCCGTCCCTCGCCGTCCAGCCAAACCGAGCGGCCTAACCAGGCACCGCCAACGACGAAGGAAACCCTAACAACACCAGCAGACAACACGACACCATCCGAGGACATGGAACTGTGGACGAAGGCCAGGCCAGCAAGGAGATCGCGCCCGAGTCAGCCAGCGTGCCCTGCAGCCAGCAGCAGCACCAACCAACACCAGCAGCCCCAGGGGAGGAACGCTCCACCTACACCATCGGCGAAGAAAACAAAGAGGACTACAGTCGCAGAGCGACAAGGTTCGCCTCAGGTTTTGCATCAATCCAGCAATCAGGTAAGAATCGCTAAGCCTCCTTCGATAACAATCTTCGACACACCCTGTAAGACGACAATAGATATTATCTCACAAAACACTAAAGACATTTATTCGAAAAAAATCAATAACTATAAGCACCTGTTACATCTAAACTCGATCTCGGAGCGTAAAACAGCGTGTGATCTCCTGAAAAAACATAACGTGATATTCTTCTCCTACACTCCGTAAGGCACGAGAAACGTATCGACGTTATTAAGAAACCCCGACAGCGACTTCGAACCTGAACTGGTTTTGAGCGACCTCCGCGCGAAGAACATCTCAAATGTTTAATTTCAAGCAGTTAAAAAGTTCGAGACGAGAAAGTCGATCCTGGAAGGGAGAAAGCTTTCGATATACATAGTCCAGCTGTCTCCCGACCACAAAATAGACAACCTAAAACATATTAAATTCGTACTACACTCCCTAATCCATTGGGAGAAAATACTAAAAAGGGATCGAGTTCAGCGTAAATGGTGCCAGAGGATAGGCCACATTGCCCTAAATTGCAACCTAGAATACAGGTGCGTCAAATGTATTGTTCCTCACATCCCAGGAGAGTGCACGCGTACCGACACGACTATTGAAAAGCCATACTGCGTCAATTGCGGAAGCTTTGGACACCCTGCTTCTTATAGGAGCTGCCCAAGGCTTCAGGAATTGAAGCAGGAAATAGACGAAAAGAAACAGGCAACCAGAATAGAAAGAGAACGGAAACAATAATTAATAAACAAGACGGTCAACCCCGCAATGTCTTACAGCGCTATGGTATCGGGAAGGCAGGCACGGACTCAGACAGAAACGCAAACAAACCCTAACATCGAAAGCAACAAACAACCACAAAACAATACAAGAGGCAAATTTAATGCTACATTACTAGGAGAAATCGGGCAAATGACGAACACGATAAATAATCAGATCTCGCGCATAACAGAAAGCGTCGAGGTAAATACGAATAAAATCAATTTCTTAGCAGGATCGCTCCGAATTGACTTCTAATTGTTCCCGCAATAGCTCAACCGATCACCGTTAACAAACTTCCACTGATATGACTCAACATAATACAAATTAATGTAAACTCAATGATAACAAACGAAAGACGCGCCTCTCTCCTGGATTGTCTGAATGACCGTAAACCAGAAATAATGTTACTCTGCGAAACGAAATTGAAGCCTCGACACAGAATTGTATTCGAGAATTACAATTTCGCAAGAAGCGATAGACTTAATGCTAAACAAGCTGGCGAAACGGGAATTGTCATTCGTAAAAACATTAAATTCAGACACGTTTGCTTAAACCTCGAAACGACAGACAAAAGCTTCGAATCTAGAGTTATAGAAATAAAGCTTCAAGGCGCGGCAAAGCTATTCATAATTGCAGGGTACGGGGCGAACATGTGTAAAAATAATTTCATGGTAGAATTTAAGTCCTTATTTAGGCAACTCGAGCTATAAAGACAATAACTTCTACAGAGTAGCCGGTGACCTGAACGTGAAACATCACTCATGCGGTAACGCTATAAACAGTAGCAGAGGGAAAGCACTGTACACTTGGACCCCCGAAGACCATATCCCATACAGCCTCACTATCCACAGACCAACAATACCTTCCTACCCAAAAAGCAATGCCTACCTAGACCTTTGTTGAGCGGATAGCCGCATTAAATTCCATAAAACTCCCGGACACCACACCCTCAACTCATTCGGATATGATAGTGACCATCGTGCTGTCTTGATAGAAATATCGATACCCTCGATGGGAACGCTAGATATAGACGAATTACTAACACCGGATAGATGCAACTTCCATAAAGCCGACTGGAAAAAGTTCACGAAATTGCTAATCACGAGCGACATCCCAGACATTCCAAACGACAGAAATCTGAACATAAACGAAGTCGACAACTTACTCGACGAGCTAAACCGGAACGTAAGCAATGCAATAGACCATACAACTCCCCGCATAGAAACCAACTACAACGCGATGGACAAGTGCATCACCCCTCGCATCAAACAATTACGCGCACAAAAAAGTCACATACTTACACGACTAAACAGACTTACGAGAATCGAATCGTACACTAGCAGAAACGACTCGCTAATTGCAGCGCTTAAAGACTCCCTCAAGATAATCAGATACGAGATCAAGAAAGCGTTCCATGACTCGGTAAACTCCTACCGGAAAGATAAGATTTCAAATATATCCCCTCGCCAACCCTTCAAGTTCCTTCCCGCGATCAACAGTATACTTCGACCTAAAGAAGCAAACGACATAGGAACTTTAAAAATTCCTATGGCGAATGCGCATCTCCTTCGGAATACAAACGTACGGTTGGATACTCATCAGACAGACACGCGACAACACATCAACGTCACAGAAACAGAAGATAAACTAAACATCCACGGTTCACAATTTGAAACAGTCCACACGCAAAACCTGCACATGGGGAAGGAACAACTTTCTCATATCATCAATCAGAAAATCGACGAATTCAGACAAGACATCCTAAATGACCGACTCAACGACAGGACAGTCTGCAAGTTCGACGACAACAACAAGGCGGACAATCCAAACGACGAACGCACACTCACTAATTATTTCACGATACAGAATTAAAGCTCACCTTCAGAAAACTAAGTAATAAAAAATCCTCCAGTTTCGATAACATTCCTAATATCGCTCTTAAAAATCTGCCACTACTCTACATATATAATAAAGTGATTTTATTTAATAATTGCCTAAATAGAATGTATTTCCCCACCGCTTGGACGACGGCAAAACTAATAACCATAGAAAAGGAAGGCAAAGAGGGAAGTTATCCAAAGGATTACCGATCAATTAGCATCCTAGCGAATATTAGCAAAGTTTTCGAGACTGTCGTAAATAAATCATTAACGACGTGCTGCGACGCAAATAGCATTATCCCGGAGACGTAGTTCGGGTTCAGGTACCAACATTCGACAATACACGCGATTTCGAAATTTACTTCCGACATTTGTTGGGTGAGAAACGCCGATGAATGCGTAGGCGCGGTACTTGCAGACCTGGAGAAAGCTTTTGACACGGTGTGGCTGGACGGTCTCTTCTTCAAACTCCTGAAGAGGATCTCTCCGCCGCATCTTGTCAAAATGATCTGGGACATGCTACATGGCAAGAAATTTATCGTCACCGAAAACAATTGCTCGTCTACCAGAACCTTCGCGATCGAGAATGGCTTGCAACAAGGCACCGTCAATTCCCCCATCTTGTTCAGTATCCATATAAGCGACTTACTCTGCGTGTACGACCTAAATAACGACACTGACAAATTCGCGATAGCTTTCGCGGACGACCTTCTCATTTATATAAAAGATTGCAGACCGTCAAAGCTAAGAATGCGATTGCAAGAAATTCTCGGAAGAATTCGAGATTACATCCACACTTGGAAATTAAAAATTAATACTGAAAAATGCGAAACGATTTTGTTCCGGTCATGCATATCACAGATTTCGAACATCAACAACGACGTACGGAGGCACTGGAAACACTTTTAGTTGCACGACGGAAGAGACGATTGGGAAAAAGTCGCGAATAAAAAAATGGTTCGTTACTAAGGCGTACATCAGGACTATAAATTAAATTTTACCAGCCATGTTCAAACGCTAATCGAGAAAGCCCATAAGGCATTCGCCAGTCACAAACGTCTGTTCTGTTCAAAATTGCTAAGCGCGGAAACAAATATTATTTGCTACAAAACACTTGTAAGACCAATACTGAAATATGGCTGCCCCATATGGTTCAACGTATCGTCTAGTACAATAGAGAAACTGAGGATTTTCGAAAGAAAATATCTCAGAGCTTGTCTAGGCAGATACCGGACTCCGGAATCAAATTTTAAGAAATTAATCAGTAATCCCAAACTATACGAACACGCGGAAATGGTTCGAATAGACTTGTTCATACTCAAATCGATTCGTAATCATTGGGCGAACATTAGAAACATAAAAAACAATAGATTAATACACAGTTCCGTGTACCCAAACCCCGAGTACTTGGAAAAAAAAACCGGTACACGGGATACACACCACCAGAGGCTTTCATATATCTCGATGGTCAAGGGTATATTCAAAATAACGAAAATGTACCTTTGATCTATCATGTGACTAGGAAAGCAGGCAACACGGCAATTTTGCATAGCACAGACGGCAACTATAACAACGCGTCGAAGATTAACTGAAATTGTCAAAAATAGACCGGGAAGATTCTTACCACGAGAACGTAAAAAAATACTGTTGGTTCGATTCGCGTTAACACAAATTATGCATTTGTTAAAAAAATATTGTAAACTTTCATGTACGAATAAATTAATAAAACCGGGCAGAAAACCCTCGTTAGTATTATGTTTAGTATCCCACTTCGTCATTTCCATTTTATCTTTAGTAAGTTTTAGACGGCCATACTTATAAACACTGTAAACATGATGTTGACATAAATAAAATTTATATACCCCTCTTCTGCACTCCTCCCACCCTTCCTACCTTCATTCCCTCTCCTCCTATTTATTTATGCATTTGTTATTTACTTATTTATTTATCTATTCGACCCTCTTGCCTTTTACCCACTTGACGGTATAGTTTTCGTGCCTTTCTATGCATAGGTAAACACCCGTTACGATATAAGATGGTTCTTAGATTTATATTACCGTATAGCGATAAGCGCGGTAGCGTAAGCTTTTAATCCTAAGATCGCGAGTGCTTCGTGTTGGAGCCATCGATCTCATAGGCTAAGCTTTCATGTATAACCTCTTTGTACGTTTTGGTTTTTTTTTTAATTATATTATTGTATCAATTCTCGGGCGTAATAAACGTATGTTGAAAAAAAAAAGAAACAGAAGAAACACCAACTCAGCAGCCAGCAGTAGCACAAGCCACCACCAGCAGGCCCAGAGGATGGAAGCACCACTCCCATCCGCCGCGAAGAAGATAAAGAAAACCACCGTCATCGAACAACAAAGTTTGCCACAGGGACCTGCCGCCAATCAGATAACAAACGCGAGGCCCGCCCCCTATTACGATACTCGACATAAACTGTAAGACAACTATTGAAATCGTATCGTAAATAACACTGGACATTTACACACAAAAAGTTATCAACAGCAAACAACATCTGCATTTGTATTTGATAACCGCGTATAAAACTGTATGCGAATTACTAAACAGGCGCAGCATAAAATTTTTTACCTACACCCCAAAAGGTACGAGAAACATATCGGTGTTATTAAAAAACCTAGACGGCAACTTGGAGTCGGAAATAGCATTTAAAGAGCTCCGTTCGACAAATATTCCAAATATTCACTTCAAAGGGGTAAAAAAATTCGAGAGGAGAAAATCAATTCTGGAAGGGAGAAAGTTCCCAATATGTATGGTACAGCTGTCTCCTGACAGCAAAACGGATAATTCAAAACAGATCAAAACTGCGCTTCATTCCGTAATCCATTGAAAAAAAGTATTTAAAAAAATCGAGTGCAATGCAAAAGTCGTCAAAAAATAGGCCACATTGCTCTACATTGTAACTTAGAATGTAGATGCCCCAAATGCAACGTGCAACATAATCCAGGAGAGTGTCCTCGAACAGACGCAGCAATTGATAAGCCTTACTGCGTTAACTGCAAGAGCTTCGGTCACCTTGCTTCCTACAGAGGACGCCCGACTCCAAGAATTGAAGCAGAAAATAGAGGAAAGAAAACAGCTCATAAAAATAGAAAGAGAAAGAAAGCAACAATTAATAAACAAAATGATAAATCCAAATATCTCCTACAGCGCGATACAATCGGGCAAAGAAACAAAAACGCATATAGAGACGCAAGCTGCCGTCAACGTAGAAACCAACAAACCTACACAAACTAACTCACTGAACACAACCAACGTGACATTACTAGGAGCAATTAGACAAATGTCAGGCTTTATAAACCATCAAATCGCGCGTATAGCGGAAACCGTAGAAACAAATAGCAATAAAATCAACTTCATCACGGAATCCTTCGGTACAGACTTTTAATGAATACTCCCGGTAGAATAGTAGCGACACACATTGCTAACAAAGTTACGTTAAAACGACTGCGCATAAAACAGATAAACGTAAACTCCATTATAACGAACGAAAAACGGGCCTCTGCCTTGTATTGTCTAAATGAACGAAAACCGGATATAGTGTTACTTTGCGAAACGAAACTAAATTTTAAACACAAGATTGTATACGAGAATTAAAATTTTGTTAAGAAAGATAGGTTTAACGCTAAACAAGCTGGAGGAACGGGCATCGTCATACGTGAGGACATTAAATTTTGACACACTTACTTAGACCACGAAACGACTGGCAGAAGCTTTGAATCAACAGTTATAGAAATAAGGCATCAAGGCGCGGTCAAGCTATCCATAATAGCAGGGTAGGCGGCGCTCAAGGGTAAGAAAGAGTTTATGGCAGAGTTTAAATCGCTATTCAGGTAGCTTGAATTTTATACAAACAATAATTATTATATCCTAGCCGGTAACCTGAACGCGACACATCACTCCTGTGGTAATGACACAAGCAATAGCAGAGGAACACGACTGAACGTGTGGGCCCTCGAAAATTATACCCTATATCGGCTCTGCACACACAGGACAGCAATACCATCCTATCCAAGAAGCAGGGCCTTCATAGTCCTCTGCTTAGCGGATAGCCGCATCAAATTCCATAACACACCCAGCCACCACACCCTAGACTCATTCGAATACATTAGCGATCATCGAGCAGTGTTCCGTCATGGAACAAAAAAGACCCGTTACGGTCTTCCAACAGCCAGGTCTTAGGGTCAAACAATTCGGCATCGGAATTTCCTCCTCCATGCCTTCCGCATGTTTGACTGCTTTACCTTTTGTTTTTGACTTCTCGTGTCGCGGAACACGAGAATCCTGGAAATCCCTAATTTAACGAAATTAGGCGACGGCTCTTAAGACTTGACTGACAATAGGCCTGAGGGCTCCGCGTGTTCCGCATACGTTGGAAGCCTCGGGCCTTCGCTAGGGGTAAAAAACGGCCGATGGGGTCACCGGCGCGCGGGTGAACCCCAGGTACCCCACCTTGGAGGAGAGGGTTTCCTCCACTATCGTTGCCCTTTGGGGGAACCTTCCCTTTCACCAAGGTCACCGATTTGCGAACCAAGGGAACGCCCTTGGTCAAAAACAGCCAATCATATTTGGCGAGCTCCCGATTTTTCCTGAGACCGACCTTAGGAAGATCGAGGAGGTCAGTTCCGTACGAGATCCGAGAGACACGGGTTCTCTTAAAGACACATCCTCTCGAAACATCGAACACACCGGTTCTTTCGAAACTCCTTCCTTTCGACACGTCAGAGACGACGGTTCTCTTCTAACGCGAGACGTTTTTTGTATCTCCTCGTTAAGTCGACGAGATACCGTGTCGCGCCAAACCGTCCATCCACATCGGGATACCTTCGTACCTTACATCCGCGAAGACGAATTATTTCGGGCGGAAAACACGCGACCAGGAAGATCAAGATAACGACGCGATACTCCCTTGATACCTACAACAAGCAGTCTTGGTAGAAATATCGATACCCTCGATGGCAACGTTATAAATAGACGAATTAGTGACACCGAGCAGATACAATTTTCATTGCCAACTAATGTTCATTGCTAAAAGCTAACTGGATAAAATTCTCAAACTTCTTAACGAAGATAGATATCCGTTCTCATTCGCTCTGTACACTTTTCTTGTAATTCATATCCAAACAGACGATACGGGGTTTACGCGTGGATCGGGTAACCTGGAATAAAAACGCCTTGTGTTGATGTGCGCCCACTTTATCGCTTCTACACCTAGTTGATTGAATTTCGTTCAGAGGAGGACCGGTAGTGTAACCTCGATTTCGTCAATCGTATATATTCAATATATTACCGAACTTCAGGTAAATTGGTATGTGTTCCGTCCAGGAATAAGGAAGACGCTGTTACGGGCTACCAACAGCCAGGTTTTTAGGGTCCAACAATTCGGCATCGGAATTTTCCTACCTATGCCTTCTGCATGTTTGAAAACTTTCACTTGTATTACGATTTCTCGCATCGTGGAAGACGAGAATCCATGAAAACCCTAATTTAACGAAATTAGGTGACGGCACTTTAAGACTTGGCTGGCAATATGCCTGAAGGCTCCACGTGGTCCGCACACGTCGGGATCTCCAGGCCCTAGCGTGTGGCCATAAACGGCGGATAGAGTGAGCAGCGCGAAGGTGCAGGAGGTCTTCTCCACCACCGTCTTTGCTTGCGAGTACTTCCTCTTCCTTCAAGGTGACCGATTTGATGATCAAAGGAAAGCCCTTGGCCCAATTAACCAGTAATGTTTGGCTTCGTACGAACGATCTTAGAAAAATCGGGGATAACACTTCGAAATGGAACCTCAAGGAGAACAGTTCAAACCAACCAATCGGGACCTCCATGAGAGCAGTTCGCATCAGTCCAGCGTTTGATTCCAGCCAAGATTTTGATTTTGCTCATGATGATTGAAACAGTTGTCCAATATTAATTTGACGGGCAACATAACGAAATCGCGAAACGGACTTACAACCCGTCAGAGATTCCATAAAATTCAATCGCAAGGTGACAGTGATGCATGACTAACCTTCTGTGTTGCCGTCGCATCAATTCATACCACAAAGTCCGATACCTTGTCGCTGACACTAAACACACAGATATGTCAACGATCCAAATTTGCCGGCCACCTGAGTATGGCACACGATCGTACAGCCCTCTCCACTTAAGTCAGCTAGCATTATAAAACTTGACCCTTCTAAGGATAAATCAAATTAAGTTTTGCACACGTACGCGTCGTAGTTTATTCGTATTCTCCGTCCCTCTATTTGTGCGTAATTTTACTCCAGATACGTCGATTGTAAATTGTCGGCGATATTACCGTTTCTTAATCAACACTCTTTGGTCCCTTACCGAAGTTCCTCAGACCTCCAGACTACTGGCCTCCTTGTCAGCGTCGACAGCAAACACGAAAAGGCCCTTTACATTGGAACCCCTTAAATAAATTAAACTGAAGTTTAAACATTCTCTTAAATGATGTAAAGCAAAGGATACTTTAGAGATATCAAAAAATTTTTAGTTCTCTCTCTCTCTCTCTCTCTCTCTCTCTCTCTCTCTCTCTCTCTCTCTCCAATTGTCCTGTTTTTATGTCCTTCACGGGCTTGATAATTTGTTTCATCTATTAAAAGGTACGATACGATTCTGCCGATTAGCGATTCGCCCTCGTAAATGTCAACCCACACAGTCACTTCGCGATTCACTCCCAAAAGGATTGCACCGCTTGGCCGACTTATGATCGCTCCCTGCACGGATCACGCGATTCCGCTGAACCACGTTTCACTCCGCCGAAAATGACGCAACTCGGCTAATTCACGATTCATTTTCTAAAAATAGAAGCCTATATCGTCATCGGCCGATTCCTGGTTTGCTTCCTAAAAATAGATTCCTATAATTTTATTTATTGTCAATACCGTCCATCAATGAATACTGAGATGTGTCGTTAGTAACCCTTCAAGATTATTAGGCGGCATAAGGCCGTTAATTCCAAGGAATTAGTTATAAGAACCAAAACGCTACAATTGAAAGTCGAGCATGAAGGAAAACCGCATAATGCTCCTGAACACTAAAAGTCCACTCTCACTAAACAAATATGCATTGACCACATTGCTTTGATATAAGAAAATGACTAATGGAACATTAGATGAACGCCATTCCACACTTAAAGAATTGCAACTAAATCTTTAAAAGCACATATTGATAATAGTAATAGAATAAATTATATCGACATAAATTTCATTTCATATTAATAAGTGACATTCTATGAATGCCACTGTTCTGCATAGAGAGCTGTATTACTTCTGTCCTCTATCTCATTCCACGTCACTATCTTACTCAATCCTATGAGTTTTCCGAAGAACGCACCATTTTGCGTATTTAAAATAAGGGATTGCACGAAAACTAAAATTGTCAGGAGGCCCATTCTTACCTTAGAAGTTAGATAAAAGTTTTCCGAGTTTATCCATACCAATAATTATAATTATTTAAGATTGCGAATAACTACAATTGGCCATGAAAGTTTAAAAATTGAAGTAGACTTTATTTTTTTGGAGAGAAACTTATATTTCTAATAAAAGGGGACTTGGTAGATTTAGGAAAAGACGTGAATTCTTTATATAAAGGTGTGGGAATCCTCTCCCACTGTTGCTGAGGTCGATTGTTCGCAAAACATCCCCGTGAGGCGGTGGTGCTAGAAGGGATGAAAGGAAAAGGAAAGGATACATTTTGTCCCGGGCCTGCTAGTGGATTTAACAGCGAGGCTACCTAGCAAGTCCTGACTTAGACAAGGACACTATTAAAAAGCTTGGAAAATTCGTATATAGGAAGAGGAGTGTCTTGCCGATGAACTTCCTTGAACTTGGAATCCATCTAGTGGCAAGTGTGAGAATGATGTCCATGTTTGACAACTATTAGTGATGACAATTAGTTCTCAGAGGAGAATTTGTTTGGCTTCGAAATCGTTAGTGGACCGTGTTTCTACCTTGCTGTCGCGTGCTTGTATATTCTGCCAGTTACTAGGTTCAGCATTTATGTAGACACCGTTGACAGGACTATGTAACTTGTTATTAGATGGAGTTTCCGAATTTGTTCTCTAGTTCCTTTTTGTTTCCTGCATACTATTCTAAAAGTTTCGGTTTCAATGTGAGACCGAGTATTACCTATAATCTAAGAAACAATTTTTAAAATTTATCTTTTCATACAGCTACATAATTTCCTCTTCGTTATTACAACGAAATGAAAGCAACAATTTCTTCAGCAACAATTTTCTTTCAGTTTACTGAATGCACTCAATGACTGTCTGAGCTGGCGGATATATAAGTGAGGTGCTGTTAGGTGGAAAAAATTTGACTTTTATGAGTACGTCCTTATCGTTAAGAACATCACATGTAGAATCCGATTTAATATCGTCTACGAACAGAAGCGTTTTTCCTTTGTGATCGTTCCATAATTTGGCATTATTTCATAGCTGATATACACAATTTTTCAAACCATTTACAAAGAAATGTCACTGTTCATTCAAAGATTTTATTGTTTTTCATAAATAATTGCCATTGCACCTTTATTAATAATGTAAGATATTTTTAGCACGTAAAATTTATGATTACGCACTTAAAGACCCGTTACGGTCTTTCAGTAGCCAAGTTCTTAATGCTGAGCAATTCAGGTCTTTATTTTTTTATTGTGCATTATAGTCAGACTTGTATATTGCCTCGGGCCTCCAGACACGAAGTGCCATTCAAAAGCCTAATTTAGGCTATTTGACTTCAGTACTTAGGATCTAACTGCCAGATGGGCCGTAGGAGTTCACGGCCAAGTGACGTGAGGTGACTTCGCGCAACACCGACTGTCCCCGCCATTAATCGAGGGTGAAGCGGCCCCGTGAGAGTGATATCTCCTTCCCCCCTGACCTTGGCATGAAGGAAGTTTTTCCTCCTTCGGGAGTGGCGCTTGCCTTATAGACGGGCTTTAAAGAGCCCGTTCTAAAAGACAGATGCAGTTAGAAGGTTACACAGCTATAGAGCGGAGAGAAGAGAGTCGAAAGTCGAATTAAACAATGACTGAGTCAATGGTTGCAGAGTCAAATAGAATCAATCAATCACCAAGAGTTAAATTTCAATAATATAATCGGATGCAGAGTTCGGTAGTCAGTCAGTCACTTAATAATGTCTTGTTAGAGGTTCATTACTAACGACTTCGCTCCAGTACTTCATTTTATCACCTCCAATTTGATCCCCTACAATGTGTCCTAAGCAGCGTGGACTTTTGCTTTGTCGATAAATGAAAACGGAAACTGATGGCATCCTATAACACACACGGAAAGCAGTGCAGTCGTATGACTTTCATTAATCTTGCGACCAGGTGTGAAAGTTCCGCAAGGAAAGATCATCGTCTTGTATGGAAATGCTCTACAAAGTAAACTGCATATACATTTGCTAACGCACGTCCTTCGTCATTTAAAAATTTCTTAAACTTTGCTGTAATAGCTTTTGCAGCTGTATTGTCTGCTTATTCCACTACTTCCCCATTTCCCTGGGCATCAAGTTGCCAAATACCACGTTCTTCATTGTATTTTACTAGCCAACGGTTACTAGCTTTAAAATTTGGGTCAATCTCTTTACCACCAAAGCATTCTTGCGTAACATAGATCCACTTACTAATATGTCTCCGTCTATTTCTTTGCCGAAATCATTGAAATAAAGTATCATCCACGTTCTTACTCCAGATGTCTATTAAGCTTCTCCTGCAGGTTTTAACATACGAGGAATTTGAATGCTCAATGCTAATCTTCATGCTTCATACTAAACTGTTCTTTTCAGGGTACATTTGGTCAAACGTAAGAAATTATATGTACGTATATAGTTTGTAAATATTACTACAGATCGTTGTTCGGATAATGAAACATTCGAATAGTAGAGCATTTGAATATTAGAATACTAGGAAAATGCAATTTCGTACACGGAATGTTGCACTGTAGGATTATTCTTGATTCATACTTCTTCAGAAACAAATACACATAGTGGTGAAAAATATCTTCTTTATAGTTACTTCATTTGCTCGACGAAGTATCGTTACAAACTGTTCTGTCCCAGAGACTTATGTTATAACTCTTATTTTAAATTTCGATAATTTTAAAGACTTTACTACTTTGTGCTACGACTGTAACTCTGAAGGTTAAACGTGCCTCGCCACACTGTCAGCGGATTAAGTCATATATTTAAATACAAAAGTACAGAAAATTTATAATTACCGATCCCGACAGATTTGACCTACATGCAATTGATTCACCATAGCGATGGGCGGACACATATATATACATCACGTCATTGGCCATCGAAAATCGGCTCCTTGACTGTTTACTACTTCTTAGCCAAGGGTTCTTTCGTCATACCCATGTCTAACGAAAAAACTCTATTTTTCCTACATTCAAATTTATTTCCAACCAATCAAAAGAGAGTCGATGAAGCACAAAACGGGACACGACGTGACATTATAGGAAGTAAAAGTCAATACGTATTCAACACCCATCACCGAAGCATATTATAAATATTATAAAACGCATGTTTGAGACAGAACTCCACTAAAATTTCACATTTAACTATCGTACAGATTAGTTACAATAAAAAAACCACTGGACACGAAGTAAATAATCTATTTCTTACCACACGCACGATCTGTAAAAATATAGCTAATCACGTAAGTTGGTGCGTGATGAGTTCTTGAGAATTAGAGAAATTCAATTGATTGAATGCAATACAAACTTAAGGGAATTTGAGGTATCATATAAAGGAGGTATTATAATTCACCGACCCATAACGCACGTGAAATGCAACACAACATTGCCTTGATACCTTAATTCTCTGAATTCCTTTCTATGGTGTTGTCTAAAAGATAATGTACATTAGCAATTATACATTTTCCTGTAAAACTTCCAAAAATGTATTTGACTACATCGTTCTAACGTGACTAGTGATCAGTTTAGTTCTTTTGTAAGGAAGACTGAGAAACGGTATATGAAATGCACTGAATCCGAGGGCTGAAAATCGAACATCTTCTGTAAGATAAATAAAAGACAGCGAAGGAATAATGAATATCCTGCGTAATATTGAATTTTTCAGCAAGGGTACTCTGATCCCTTTTTACGCCGAATGACAAGAAAAATTGGTAGGCGTAAACAAATTGCATTTTTAGAAAACGGTGCACCTGTATTTCTCACGTGAATTATTGCAGTTACTGAAAAAAGGAGTTCGAGGGAAAATAAATTCTATCGGATCATTCAATTTTTCCATTGTGGTGTTTTCATATCTGTTTCCAAATGTGAGATATAATTTGTTCCAATTGCATGACTCACCATGTATAAACGATACTCGGTACTTGGTGCGAGCAATCACAAAGAAAGCATATATCAGCCTTGATTAACTTTGAATTCAGAACCTTAATGGAAATGAAATCCCTTTGACTTAGTTAGAATTATAATGCTGCATATACTCCTTATATTCTAGTCTGAAGTAGCTTCGAATTTTGTATACCGAATCAGTTCGACCAACAGCTCAAAGTTCGTGCTAGTCTGTGTTCTCAATGCTTTTATGAAATCCGGATAACATCCGGGTAAATAGAAAGGTAAGACAATCAATGATAAAACGTCCCTTACATGTTCAAATGAAAGGTCGTAATAATTAATGTTAACAGACTTCCCATGACTTCCATTAAGTCTTCATTATTTATACATTCTTTATAAAATTTTGGTACCATTGAATCGTAATTTACTCTACGAGAGAATAAAAAGTCTTAATAGAAACGCGTATTAAAAATGATCAGTTATCTTAAAAAAGGATATTGAAATTCTTATAATTTTTGAGCTCGTTGTATAGTGTAGTAGAACAGAAGGGTAAAAGGTATTAAGGTCTGTTAATAATAGAATGTTATTAGTGGATACATCCATACGCCCTTCATTATTCGAACATTGTTGATAGGAAATGTATTTATTGGCTTTTAGGAAATGAAATATTTAACATGTCCCTGCGTCTGAGGCATGGGCCTGTTAGGTAGCCTTACTGTTAAGAAGCTATTCTGCTGGGTTGATCTAGGATGGAACACAACTCCTATCCTTGCACATCCCGTCTTTTCTCTCATCCTCACTCTTCAATCAAGAGACCCTTAAAGGGTTGCCGATCACAATCAAGACGCCGGTTAATGGTGGTAAAACCTATCGCATAAGCAATGTTAGGACGAAAAGGAGTTAATCTACTCTTCTATTAAAGAAGAGCTTACTGAGGTTCTTTTCTGATTTGGTGCATATTATTAAGGAAATTTTGATGCCATTATATTCCCGAACATCTTCCATACATTTTTTCACTAAGAATGAATTTTATAACTTTATGTGAATGCTTCGTCTTATGATTCTTGTTGGTAATGAAGGTAGTATACGAGGCTAGGATTCACCACATTTATTCAACCATATTTATCATGTTATTCGTGTCTCGTGAACGGAGGTGTCAGTTTTCCGTTTCATTTTCCTTATTTCGTGTCATTATTCTTGTTCGTTAACTAGAGATAAGATAATGCTTCAATTATATGATAACATCATATTCGTATTGATATTGAAGGCACTCTTTCGTGTTGAAGAGCACGGTACTATTTTAGAGCTAAGGGAGGAAAAGGATACGTTGATGCATTTCGTTTGGGGCCTGCTAGCGGACTAGCCTGTAAAAGGCTATTTAGCAGACCGGTGCCTCTATCGTGGAATATTATAGAGAAATCAGGTGCTTCTATTTACAGAAATGTTTATCGAATTAATCTTATTATGATTCGTTGAACCATAGAAATATCTTTAAAACTTCATAAGCAGAGGGAACGAATATCCCAAAAGCAATTCTATCATTTCTTCTATTTTAATTCGCGAAATCATTTTCTAAAATTTCATTGTCTTCATATACTTTACAGTTGCACAATACCTCTTTTGCACATTCCTGTTAATGTCATGCATATTATTTCTAACTTTAGTCCTCGCTTACCTACAATGAAGGAGTTGGCACCGTAGACAACGTTTACATACCTGCAATAATAAAATTTGATTAAAAACACTAATAAATATATATTATACCGCTTTTGTAATAAATATTTATGAGCAAAATTGTTACAAATATGAGCATGCATGAATTACCAGAATTACAGAAAAATGTGGATCAGCGAATTGTCAAATAAAAGTATTGATGAGTACTTTCGATAAAGTGAAGTTCAGAAAGGTAGAGGATGAAAGTATACAAATGTTCACCATAGCGAAGTTCTGAGTTACAGAACCAAAGGCAGAAGAAATATTAACCTTCATTTTGAATCAGTAACTACAGTAGCTAATGGAAATATTAGAACGGTTATATTTCTTAGCTTCAGCACATAATATATGTATCTTAACCCTAGATAGTTAAAACAATTTAGTGTCTATAGCAACAGTGCAGTCACATGGTTATGTTAGTAAAGTACAAAACAATCAGATTACATGTACAGTGCTTACAACATATTTATTTGAAGTAAACACCAAGCATGAGTAACAAATATACTCGAACACCTAAAATATTGTGACATCTTTATGCGACAATATTTTGAAACACCACTATTAGCATTGACTACTCTTTTTAAACAACGTTCCATACCAAGTGTTAGTGTATTTCTGAAGCTAGTTTCAATACAGCTCCATTTGCATTTGTTTTGACGTAATTTGGTATTTATTTAGTATTTTTCCGATTTTTGCTTACAAGTGCTCAATCCGATTGAGGTCGATTTGAGGTCGGTTTCTGGGGAGAGTGCTTAACGCTCGTCGGGTATTATAAATGATCCATTCGTTGACTATCCATCTGTGTGCCTCTGATAGCTCCAGTTTTCTGGCACTATTAACCCATACTAAGATATTGTCACGTTCATGTTTGATTGCTCGTTTTAAATGCTTTGCTTGCAAGCCTGTGTTTAGCTTTCACCGTGCATAATTTCAACTGAAATGAAGATATTGAATTTAGATTCGTCTAAGAATATGACTTTCTCCTAGAAGGAATTATTTTCAGTAATAAAAGTTTTCGTTTGTTTCAATCTTTTTGGTTCATTTACTTTAATCATGAAAGGATTCTTTCTTAGCATTCTTCCTTAATAATTGTTGTCCAACAGTAGCCGCTAAGACAATTCCGGAGGAATCTGTTTGTCAAACAATTCTTCAACCATATTTGCCAATTTGTGAGTAGAAATTGAAAAATCTTCTTCTATTTCGCGAATTATAATGTTCTCTTCTTTGCTTGTCGATTTTTTCTGACCACCTTAGCAAGCTTTGTTTGCAATAGCTTCTCGGTTTTCAAACTTTTTCATTATGTAATGTACTGAAGATTTACCTCGGTTTACAATTTTCACAAATTCATTATAATATTTTTCGTCTCTATGTAGTATTAATAACTTCTCTCGTCCACAATTCTGCGATTCTGACTGCTTCCTATTTATGTTACTCAACGATGAGTTGTGATCACCTAAGCGTCCCTTTCTTTACATTCAATGCTAAACCTTACAGTCAGCATTAAAATGCAAACCAAAACACAAATAATTTTGAATTGTTCGAATAGTTTTGTTACCCATGCCTAGAGCGTACTTAAGACTATCTGCCGTAAGCATTATACAGTAAGTGCAGAAAGTATTCGTACACTGATTAATTTCACACAAAATTCAGTGCAATGATAGTTTAATAACTACTTTTTTTATAAACCGTGAATTTGCTCATATTCTTGGAGATCTCTAGAGTAGAGGCAGTACAAAAAAATAGTCTGTTGCCGATATATGTTGCAAAATTAAAAGGAAATATCAAAATATCTACAGAAACATACAAAGAATAGGAATTCGTTCAGTTTTGGGCTTGCCTGTTTGCAAAAGTGTTTTTAACATAAACATTTACATTACTGCTTCATAATTATGATTGAGATAGTCAGTATGCCTAGATATGTTATTGGCATCAACTGTGTTCAAAATTTGATGTTATACAAAATCCAAAAATTAGTGCAACAGGAATGATTGAATACCTTAAAAATAATTTGGATATTAATCTATCCGCTAGTACTGTGCGTAGTATTTTACGAAACTAGGGGTATCACGGTCGAGTGGCCAGTAAGAAATATATTTTAAATGAAACGATTAGAAAGAAAATGTTGCAGTTCGCAAATAATAATATCAACACATTAATGGAGTACTGGAATAAAGTGATCTTCACTGATGAAAGTATATTTAATATCTTTGGGTTTGATGGACACTACTCTTTCGAGAAAGAAAAGTAAAAAAAGCTTACGACTTACAGTGAAATTGAGCGGAGGTTCCGTAATTGTTTGGGGCCGTATGAGTGCAGCTAATGCTAGCACATTACAGTTTATTAATAGAAAAATGAATTACCGAGTTTACATTGACATATTAGAATGCAACCTTTCTTGCAGGTCAGAAAAAATGGGCACGCATTAGACTAACAGAATATTCTGACAAAGTTTAGCACCTTCATCCTGGGTTGTCTTGCATGTTCCAGTACGAACATAAATGCTTTCATCGAAATTACGCTTATCCCGTCGAGATCGAAATATTGCTGAATTTCGACGAGTTGTGCAACCGTTTCGCAATCTCGTACTGTTGCTCGCCAAATTAATATTTGACGTCCGGTTCAATGTTGTCCGGTCCTGCAACTAATACGGAGGTGGAGGAACTTCTTCTTCTAGGTGAGATGCACTGGTCGGGTTGCATGAGAGTCACTCCCACGTTGATGCCCTTTCCGAAAAGTGACCGCATCGTTGTCACTCTCTGTCTATAGAACCTGTGTTGGGATCAAAGGATGCCAACGCACACGGATATGTCTTGATCCCCTGCAGGCATATTGTTAGTTATATCCTTAGTAATGTCGCTTAACCACGACAAATTAGGGGTCGAATTGCTTCTCGTGTCCGGGAATACTCGAAGGAACAGAAAAAACGTTCCCAAAATTTCAGAATTTTTAAATAAATGGTAAGAATAGAAACTTCCGATGGTCAAATTATTCTTGCACTTCGGACTCGGCTGTAGAAGGCTGTTCATGAACCAGAATGAACCAGACTGTTCATTTAAATTATGGTTCTCATAAGCATCTAAATTTTACCCTAGAAAATAACAGTTTCGGTAAAACATGCTTCTTTATCGTACGATTTTGTCCTTCATGGTTGCGATTGCGTAACAATTTTTTTACAATGCGATAAAAGAAAACTCGAACAAATCGCTGAATGTAATACTGTAAATTTATTGTCATATTGTTGATACTGATACTGCAGCTCATTTAGCATTGTAACCAAGTGTATGCAATATAACATTCAAGTAGTACATTTTCAAGCATTAGTTTAATATTTGAAATATAATAGTAACATTTATGTTTAAATAACCATGTTTAGAACTAAATTTGTACCTTAAATTCTGATTTTGTATATTTTGCAGAAACTCTTGTAATATTCAAATAAGTATCTATAAATATCAGATTGTAATCGTGACTAGATAAATTTATACGCGTGAAACAATCTATATAATTATCTCTCTATTCTCCATACTTACGAACTGGTAAAAATAATTCTCATGTACAAACTATGCAATTAATAAAACAAAATACAATACATCCATTTCGATAAGAATATGCTGAAATGTTCAAAATTAAAAACAGTTCACATAATGAATGCGAAATAAAGGAGTATAGGAAACCAGGTGTATTTGTATCGTTTAAAATGGTGGGAAATGATGATGATTAATGACCACTACTTAAGTATTTCTAACTTTTATATCAATTTATCAGAAACAACATTTTTCTTCTTGTACACAATTTCTTGTCATCTCATAATCCACAATTATTTTTTAGTTTATTATTGAATGCGAAGTAGATCAAAAGTCAATAAACGATCTCGAATATTCCTTTAACTTTTATTATCAGCACCCGTTCTTGATGAATTTTTCCATTGTTAATGAATGTCAATTTTATTCTAGGCGACCAACAATAGCTTAGCGTTATTATCTTTTTCATGAGACGTGTCTTGTAGTCAACATTAAAAATTCGAGCTTCGAACTTCTCTTCAGATCGTATAAATCCCACAAACACAAAGCAACGTCGTGTCCAACAACTAACACACTCTGCCTCTATAATTTGCACCAGTATCCAGACGATCACGCACCCCTCAACTACTCGATTGTAACGCCAATTTGGTAGTGACCTGGTCGTGCTGCATTAGGACTAAACGTAGCAGTATATCATTTAATGCACGGTATATGAACTCTATACCATCTAGAAATTTCCTAGCTCTTGAGATGAGATATCCGAAAATAGAATTTCGATAGGTAACGAGCGATTCGTTTTGCAGGAAACAGTCTTCTGCTTACCAGCAGAGTCCTCGTAGAAACCATATTCCGAATAATTTGACGAAGCTACTATTTGTTATGTACTTTCCTTAAACTAACTCAACTTATAAAGCGTCTCTTATGTCTATAGGAGAGAAGAAGTCGAAGCCCTTATCAGTAAGTTGGGTTTAAAAAGGAAATTCTATGTTAATAATTTGTAATTAGAAGGGAAATTTGCTTTTAATTCTCGTTAAGCTAATTACGAAAATTTGTTTCTATCGGAACTCACAATTTTTGAAGTATGTCACTCAATTTCAAATTTTAACCTTTCTTTCCATTAAGAGCCCATCATGAAGGATAGGTAATTCTGTTCAGCGCTTATATAATTTGTCACGAATATCAGTTTTCAAGTTTAACTAGCTTATGAAATTTTCAAAAATTATATCTCATAGACGTATATATATATGAAAAATGATATATATTCATTGCTTTCTGATCAGAAACAATTTCCTATATTTCTCCTTAAAACAAGATTCATAAATTTTTCGTATTTCATAACTTCATACGCTTCCCTTTTTTTCATTCTTTCTTCCCTCCCCTTTTTGATTTCTAGTCTGAATGTTCCAACGGATTCATTAACGATATGCTCAAAGTGTAACATGATTAAAAGACTGTATTAATATGACAAAATGGTATCGTAAATTGGAATAGTCTTTGGGGAAAATTCATTGGTACTTCACACGCAATGAATCACAGTATTATAAGATGAAGCATAGTAATTTTATTCATTGCATGTTTTTCAAGGTACGGATCAATTTGGAAATATTTCGGATTACAGTTTATTGTAATCTTTAAGTTAATATAACATTGCCAACCATAAGAAGAGTTCATGCTAATTGATATAGAATATAAATATCATGTAAATATAACCTCCAAAGTAAGGAACAGGTAATAACTTAAATAATAACATTTTGCATGCTTACGGATTCATAAAGTAACTATTTATCGCTTTAAATACGTAACAAATCACATACAAAGCCTATATTTTCGAATGAATATGCTGTTACATACGATTGGAGTAATGAGCAATTAATAATCAAGACACAGTAAAATTACAGATAAATAAATGTTAAAAATGAAACAAATTTATGTGAAAACTCGTATGTGTATTGCAGCTACAGTTTCATTACCGGTAAAGTCATACTACGCAAAAGATTATTTTATCCTTAAATCTAAACCGAAGCATACAATAAAAGATTTATTTAAATTTAAATACTTTTAGGAGGGGACATTTTAAATTAATAAGTAAACTTCTCTGTTATATAAAACTATCCTTTTCACTTGATTTTGTCAGGGATGTGCGTGAAAAAATTATGAAAGATGCTATTGATCGAAGGTTTCATCGCATAGAAGGTTCCTTATCAGAAGATTTTAACGTACAGAAAATATACATTTGTAGATGTAGAAAAAATTTTGATAAAACTCGGGGAATATATTTCATTTAGCTACCAAAATGAAATTCAAGGATAAAGATTTAGCAATATGACAATTGTAGTCGTCAGTATTTATCGACTTACATTATACAAGTACAAACGAATTATTTCTTTTATTTCTTTGCTGGAAAGGAGAAAGGCACATGTAACAACCTTTATGAAAAGTGCTTTCCGCACGTGCCCTCTTCATATTTTACGTCGTCAAGACGTCAATATTGGCTACTTATAAAATTCAGAGAAGGAAATGGTCGCTGTAAAAATCTCTCAGTTTGTAACTTTAAACCAATTCCAAAATATTTAGCTGGGATGTTAAAGGTATAGAAAGATCTAAGTGGCAATCAGAATTATTTTTCGGAAGCGCGCCAGGCAATTTCTAATGGCACACTTCCTCTTAACTTAATACAACGAAGCCATGGTACACTTTCTCGTCTGCGATGGCCCACGAGTGCAGACTACATTCTCCATTTATACATTGGTTGTTAAGCTCTTTTTGTTCCAAGCTCACAGTGCGGATGTTCATAGCTGGTATTCCTGGCATTCTATTCTCATTAAAGCAAAAGCAGAACGAGGTTTATTATTCACAGAAAACCATGTGTTTTACTCTGCACCTCGCTCAGTTGGACCTTCCGTACTAATTCTCGCATCATAAACCCACGGGTTGACGATCGCTGCCTAGCGGCTCACAGTCTCTTGCCTTGCTTACAAGTGCTCAGGCACACCAGTACTGAGGGTACCAGGGGAAACATGAAGGGTACCAAACGGGAGCTAATTGTCCCATTGACTAGTCAATGTTTCACTTGACACCCAGTTGTGCATAACTATAAGTTAAAATTTGTGTCTGGGAAAATGCCTGGAACAGGATATTCCAGTGTACTGAAAACGAAGTAATGTCTTGTAACTAATTGAAGTTGCGAAAAAATGTTTCAAATGTGGGATGACACGGAGGGAATCATACAAATAATTTTTTAGTAGGTTCAGTGACAACAAAGGTACCAAGGACAAGTTTCTGTATGCATAGAGCTCTCTGTATGTTGTTGCTTATTTTACTCACAATACAGTAAACTTTGTTAAAAATGCAATAAGAATATAACGATCTGTTACAATGTATTATATATAATATCATAACATTCCAAATATTCTACATAACCGCGATATGTGTATAAAATTCATGTAAAGCTTGAGGTTCCAACTAAAGTTACGTTAGCAAATACATATAGAACAAAACACTCCTAAAAACATGCAGAATACAACTTAAAATAACAGTGTTACACTAGGTGTTTCATTTAACAAGCTCGAATATCGCAATAGGGCCACACTCAGTGCAACTAACATTTATCCACTTAGAACTAAATTGTGTAGAGTTCATCAGATATACATATATTGCAAGAAAGGTATTTTCGATAACAGTCTTTATTGTTGCATTTAACATATTAAATATACGCAGTAGTGGGTATATTAGAAACATCTTTTTACTATAGGAAATAAAATTCATTTCAATCTAATTCGAATCTTATGTAACCGCATTAAAATATATTTACAGGAAATAACGAGATTCGTCGACTACTGCATTAGAAGCTACGTGAATTCTTTCAAAAATTATCATATGCACATTTCCTGTAAGTGCAACAAAAATATAGAAGGATTGTCAAGTCAGATTGAACTCCATAGTCTTTCTAATGCTTTTAGCGTCATACTTGGAGGGATTGACTAGAATAATATAGCTAATTATTAATGGAACATAATAAGCTTTATTAATAGAATGACGGATTAATAGAATAGAATTGGTCTGGATATTTATATTTCACCTTGCCCCATCCTAGGACTACCTCCAAGCCTAGGAGACCCGTTAGAGTCTTCTGACAGCCAGACCCTAATTTCTGCTGCATTTCAAATTCGGTGTTTTCTATTTTATCCCTTTACGGTACACTTTGCAAACTGTTCTTTATTTCCTTGGGTCACTGGACACGAGGCATTCTTTAACAAGTAATTTTAGAAGCCGGGCAACAGCACTTAGGATTTGTTTGAAAATAGGCTTCTAAAAGAAAGGACCCAGCAATGTGCGGTGTCACCACATTTGACATTTCTTTCTTTAAGAAACGTTCTACTTTACACAGTCTGTAACACGTCACTAAAGAAATTGGAAACTAAATGACACACACTTGACAGTGTATTTATCTACGTCCACATTATCGTGTATTGTGTAAAATTTGGATTTCAGAATCAAAAAGGAAAAGGAGAGGAAAGGAAGGAATTTGAAAACTTATTATATAGCAGAAACCAAAGTTTCATTGTATTCTGTTCATTGGCCCAAGTCATTAAATTTAGGTACTTAAAGTAATGTTTGAAGTGCTTTCAAAATTTGTTTATATTTAAATATGTCAAATATTCAATTGACTAGATTTCTGAAGTACTAGAAGCGATCAAATAGTATTAAATGCTATTGTAATGTTCATGGTACAGGTAGATCTGGAAGTGGTTAACGAATCGAACTTGAAGGAACATGGTCAGATAATGCAAGGTAGCTTTCAGGCTGTATGGTCGTAGCGTTTGTATATACACTACGTAATAAAATACTTTTGGCATGTTATAAGACGACTCTATGTGAAGGAATGATATAAAATGTAACGCATCTTCATTTGAAATTTCGATATTATGAAATGTTGGAAATTCACTAAATCTGCTTGTGTGGTAACAATACTTCACTCAAATAGGTGTCTTAAAATTAGTAAGCAACGAAAAAGAAAGTTGAAATTATTGTATTCATTCTGGAAACCAATTATTTGCTACGTTTTCGTGAGATGTTTAGTGTGACTTAGTGATCAATGATAAATTTCTAAATTTGCGGTACGGAGTGCTAAAACTGTTACAATATTGCAAGTTATATAATAACTACTTTACTTACTTAATGCCTCTTCAAGACGTCTACCAAACGGTAGTAAAGAACTAAATGCACCAAGATTTTCAAATGCTAATTTTCATTAATGCTAACTGTAATAGTTGCTAATTTCACACAAATGCCTAATACAGTATAGTATTAGTACATTATATTATGATGCACAAGCAGTCAAGTGATGAAGTCATTATTTTAAGCATTGAACCTACTTTTCCTTCGAAATATGTACGGATATAGAAAATTCGTTTCGACATCAAACTTGACTAGATCAGGCAAAACTGGACAAGTTGTGAATGGATGTTGAAGCGCCCAGGATAATATAGATATAATGTATATGTTTGTAAGAACTACAAGGTCGATGTAGGCCAAATACTGAGACGTGGCTTATGGTCGAGTAGAATTGTTAGTAACGGTACTGGACGAGCCAGTATTTAACTAACCAGGGAATGATTGGCTATCGTAAGTGAACCAGCAACCACCAAAAATGACTAGGAAAAACATGCACGACACAGTGTGACACAAACACTGACGTCCACTAAAATGGAAAATTAAAGTTGAATGTTATGACTTACGTGACATATTACACATTTATGCCCCAAAAATAATTAAATTCCTTGAAGACAATCAAACGCAAGTGACTTTGGTTTTAAAATACTTTACTTTATTCAAAATATATTTCTCTTTCAGAAATAAATATAGTTCGGCTGCTGTGTGGTTCCGAATAAGGTATAATGTAGTACCAGTAGATTTGTAGTGGACTACCCGTAAACTGTTTTGTTTCTATGTACACGCTGTTGTTGCCCTAGGACCGTACATCTCAAATAAACTGGGGGACTGGTTTATTTCTTAATTGTTGGCGTCACTTGACTCGCGAACGCTCGTTGCCACGCGGCATGAATGAACCTTTGCAAGGGTCAGCTAATCACAATTAAGACGATGAACATAAGGAACGAATTTGTATATACATCCACCAGCACCAAAGGGTGTCGAGGCTCATACATGCTCCCAACATTATTCACAACCAATTGGAAGACACACACCCGTCACTTATATTTCAGACAAATCAATAAGGAGACACAGGAATTTATAAAGCCACCGAAACTGGAGTCTCACGGGTGTCTTCCTCAAAACCCCAAAGTGACTAGCAAACGTCACGACGAAGGAATTCTACCTCAATCTAAAGCAGTCAAGACAGATCCACTATGATTAACTAGGCGCCAGAGACAGTCATACATCAAAACACTTTAGCTCAACCGTAACAAGGTCTATCTCTATTAATTTAAAGCAGACCGCATCCCAGCAACATTGTCGCATCCGTGCAAACGGGCCTTACAACTCCGCGAAACTCCGAATGTGAGAGCTTCAGAGTTCGGGACGAAACTTTATCCTCTATATTGATGTTACAAATGTTACTGTACGATTTCTCATCATAAAGTTATAGCTGTTCAAACTGTAGCGTAATATAGATTCAGTTTTGCTCCTTTATGTAAACGGCCAAATTCGAATACGAATAAATTCAACATTTGATGTTTATATTAATAAAAATGTTACTAAATCGGAAAGTTTTTCCTGTTGAGTAATATTTGGCGTCAGGGTAGACTAAGATCTGGTACTAACTCTAACTGACCGAATTTTGACAACTAACGACTGCTTCAACAGCTATCTTAGCAACTTTCAACTCAAACTCTACAACTCAGAATCTCTCTCTCTCTCTCTCTCTCTCTCCCTCTCTCTCTCTCTCCCTCTCTCTCTCTCTC
>NW_016909448.1:0-30222 GCF_001483705.2 Eufriesea mexicana
GTTCGCCCAGATCGGAGTCCCGTAAAGTGCCACTGAGCGAAAGACTCCTGTGTATAGGCGGCGCACCCTCCCGTCTGCCCCTCCCAGGTTGGGTAGCTAGCGACACAGCGCCCCCGCCATACATACTAGGCGTGGTTCCATCGCGAGAAAATGTTCGTCGAGTTTCCAGTGGCTATCGAGGAGGAGACCGAGGTATTTCATCCGGTCCCGTACCTCAACCACGACGTTCCCCACGCGCATCAGGGAATCGGGCGGCTTTCCGTGGTGCCGATGGCAAAACCACATTGCCTCGGTCTTCTCGGTGGAGATACACAGCCCTAGCCGCTGGATGCTATTCGCGACGAGGGCCACGCCGCTTTCCGCGCGCAGCGTGGGCTCCTGCCTACTCGACCCGGCGGCCATCACCAGCGTGTCGTCCGCGTAACACGTCAAGCTCAGGCCGCGGGGGAGGGGAGTGCGCAACACGGCGTCATACGCGAGGTCCCAGAGGATCGGCCCGAGTACCGATCCCCGTGGAACCCCGCAGTTCGTCGACCGCTCGACGGTCGAGTATCGTCCGGGCTACTCGATCGAGCGCTCAGCCAAATAGTCGCCGATCACCGCTATCATGTATTGGGGAAACCTGTGGTGCAACAGGGCACACCGGATGGGGCCCAGGGCAGGGTGTTGAAGGCGTTGACGACATCCACACCGACCGCCAGCACCACTCCGCCACGGACGGCGGCAGCCTCCGACAGGGTACGAACGCGCTTGATCGCGTCGATCGTCGACCGACCATGCCGGAATCCGAACTGGCTGACGCTGAGATCGGGACCCACGTCCGTTAAATGCTCTCGGAGGCGGGCAGCTAGAACGCGCTCGAAGAGTTTGCCCGCCTCGTCAAGCAGGCATATCGGCCGATATGCCTTCGGAAAGTTCGGCGGCTTCACTAGTTTCGGGTTCAGCACGACCCTCGCTCTCTTCCTACATGCCGGGAAGCGACCGGTCCTTAGGCAGCTGTCGAACAGACGTCGCACACGGTCACCCCACGCTTCCAGAGCCAGTGCAAAGGTTCGGCCTGGGATTCCGTCCGGTCCGGGGGCGATGCTCCTCACCCCAATCCTAACGACCGCACGGCACAACTCCTCGCGTGAGGCCCCCAGCTCGTCGGACCACCTGACCAGTCCCGATCACACTGCAGCGGGGTGCACCCTATCCACCGCCACCACAGGGAAGAGGGTGTCGATCACCCGCCGCAGGAGCTCGGGGTCCATACGCTCGGTCACGGGGGGCGCCCATGCCCTTAACTTCCCCAATACTAATTTATAGGGGCGTCCCCATGGATCGCTTTCGAGCGTCGAGAGGAGTTCGTCCCATTTCCGAGATTTGGCGTTGCGAATCTTCCTCCGGAGATCGCCCGCCGCGGACCGGTACCCGCGACAGTGGCGCGCGTTTTCCTCGGCGGACACCGCGCAATGTCGACGACGAGCCCGAGTTTACTGGCGCCGGGCTAGCACGCAGAGCTCCCGGAGCTGCGCGATTTCAGCCGACCACCAGTGCACTGCACCCCGCGATGGTTTCTCCCACTCGCGCGACATGGCGACGTCGCATGCGCGCGTCATCACCGCCCTTAGCCGCTCCGCCCCTAACCCCGCTTCGTCGTTTTCGCGCCCGACGGCCCCATCCGCCCAGGCGACGACCTGGACGGCCGCGGCGAAGAGGTCGCGGTCGTGGCGCCCGAGCGCCCATCGCGGCGCGGTGGTGTGCTTCCCGCTGGGTGGTTCCAGGCCGGTGCGAGGTTCGACGGCAAGCATCATGGTGATGTGGAGGTGGTCGCTGAGCGCTTCCACCTCCACCGCCACCCTCCAGCCGGTGACCCGCCGCACAGCTGCCCTCGATGCGAACGTCAAGTCCACGATGGTCGTGCCGTTCTACCGAACGCACGTGCATACGGAACCCCGATAGAGCAACCGGAGATCCAACCTCGCGGCCCAATCTTGCAGGGCCTCTCCCCGTGCGTCTGTTCGCGGGGAACCCAACGCCACGGAGTGGGTGTTGAAGTCCCCCATGACCAGAACCGGATGAGCCATGTGTGCACTAAGGAAACCTCCGAGCTCGTCCAGGAACCTCTCGCACGACGAGAGGCCGCGGCTGGTGGAGACGTGGCATCCCACCACGACTACGTCGTTCCGGGAGACCGCCACGAATCCCTCACCACTGTAAAGCAGCGTTGGTGCGGGTGTCCGCCGTAGTACCCTGGCGATGATCGCCACGGAGCCGTTCCGATCCCTGAACCACCCGTCTTGATCGTGGATACGGTACGGCTCTGCAGCAACAGCCAGCCCGACACACAGCTCATCGAGCGTCTGCTGGAGCAGGTCCTGCGACGCCCGCGAGTGGTCCAGGTTGGCCAGGAGCACCATGGATGACGTGAAAGTTAGGCCATGTCCATGGCCTCCTCCTGGCCCCTCTACCTTTGGGCCGGCTACGGGCCCGGTGCTCCGCCGTTCGGCGGGCCCTTCGCGGTAGCGTTCGCGGAGACGGTATTCGCGGACGCAGCTTTCGAATTGGCGCTAGCAGGCGCCGAGGCAGACACGGCGCCTTCAGGCGCCTCGCTAGTCGCGCAGTTTGCCTTTGGCGGGCAGCACGCCTTGCTGCCCAGCCGGTGGTCGGAGGGGCGGCCGGGCCCGGCGCAAACCGGGCAGATGGGTACAGGCACAATACACCGTCAGGCACGGTGGCCCGCCGCGTCAAAGCTGAAACAGGTGTCGCTGCGATCCACCGCGCTAGAGCATCCGTTTCTTGTGTGGCCGAACGCGAGGCAACGGAAGCACTGGAGGCGCCGTGCCTCCAAGGCTACGACACGGGCCGAAGTCCAGCCGACGCGGATCCGCCCGCAATCGACGGCCTCTCTCGCTGCCGCGAGGGGACACTGGGCCCATACAGAGCCTAGTCCCGAAGCGGAAGACCGGATCACTCCGGCTCTTACTTCCGCCTCGGTGCAGTCACCGACCCGAGCCAGGGCAGCGGCCACCTCGCGGAGGCGACAGAGTCGTTGAGCCCTGTCACCCTCAGTTCCGCTTTTTTGGTGGGAATCGTAACCCGCACGCCGGATCCCTCCAAGACTTCGCTCATTCGCCCGGCGAGAGTGGCGGCTCGCTGTGCTCCCTCGGGTCCGCCGACCTCCAGCAGGAGCCCGCCGGAAGCGGCCCGACGGGGGCGCAATCCTCGATCCCGAGGTCGACGAGATTTATCTTTCCCCTTGCAGCGGAGATGGCCTCCGCGCAAAAGAGACTCGACCCATCGCGTACCCAAACCGCGACGGCGGCCCTCGACGACGGCCGCTTAAGATTGGGGCCCGGCTTACCGCCGCTTTTCTTCTTATCGTGACCGTGCATCGTTCCGGTCTTCGCGGCGGTCGCGGGAGGCGCGCGGGCGGAGCTCATCCCCGGGGAGCGGCGCCCCGTCTTACCGACGGCTCTCTTCGGCGCACTCGTGGGCACCCTCGCGGGCAGTTGCAGCGCAGCGGCCGCCTGCCGCTGCGCTCGCTTCTCGCGCCTACCGATGACGAGCGACCAGCTGGATTCTGCGTCCATCCCGGCTACGACAGGGGCCGCGACCGGGTCCTTCGCCTGGAAGTCAGCGAGCCCGCCACGGGAAGCACCCGCGACAGATTCCGCCGAGGCCACCAGTACAGGCCGCGCGCGGAGGCAGGCGTTGGTGCTCGCTTGCTCCGTCGTTCGGTCAGGCGCATCCAGCCCGGCCGCCACGGGGAGCGTACGCACGAGCTCCTCGAACTTTTCGTCGATTCGGAGACTGAGTCAGCCTCCATATATAACTCGGGCGCCGGTGCCGCTGCTCCTACACCCGCGGACGCACGCACACTTCGAGCGGGCGCGGGGTCGGCAATTACCCGCCTCCGCTCTTGATCCAGCTCCGCGCGCAAGGAGGCAATCACCGCCTGCTGGGATGCATCGTTCTCCCGCAATTCAGCTATAACCGCCTGCTGGGAGACGTCCATCCGCAGACCGGCGATCTGCGCCATCAGCACGCGGACCCTCTCCGGCATCGTCTCCTGGGCACTGCCGGCTGTTACTTGGAGACTCATCGCCCAGCTGGCCGAATCCACCACCCTGGCGCACATACGGAAGGCGCGAACGTATGGGCCGTGCAGGTTTTTGCTCTTGTCTGCCATCGTCTCTATCCTCGCGCTATTCTCCGATATAACGGCAGACAGTTCCACAACAGACAGCGGACGGTGCACTCTGGCGAGCTCCTCCCGTGTGGGGAGGGTCGCCTTCGCCCGGCTTATGCTCGTGGGTTTCGGGGCGAAATCAGTACCATCCTAACCTTCGAATGGGTCATATTCATCCAACACAGACCTCCGCGGCAGCTTTGCCGTCTTCGCGAGGGATACCGACGAAGACGACGTTTCGCTGCCGCCCGTGACGCTGACGGCACCTGCGAAGGCGGAGCACTCCCCTTCGAGGTCCGCCGGCAGCGTCATGCGAAATGCGGTGCTACGAGTCACGCGCCTCGTAGCACCTGCAGTAGGGCTAATTGCCCTGTCCTTCGACGAGGGAAGCTCCACTGGAGCCGCGTCGACACCACTAACAATAACCTTACCTTCACTCCTCGGTAAATTGTCCGGCTTCCCCGGGATGGTTGTCGCTATACGGGTTGCAAGCCCCTGCTCCGCCGCTTGCATTGTGGTGTGACCATCGGCGCATGTATCCGTCGCTGGGCAGATGCGCGGCTCCGCGGCAGACATTGGGCACCGTCCCTCGCCTACCTGCGACGTAGCGGTGTCCACAACTTCGTTGATGCCACGAATTAGGGGGAAAAAACTTGCAAACATGGTCAATTTTTATCGGCAAGACCAAAACAAACCTAACCCAACGAAACGTAGCCTAACACATGCTGACGTGCCGAGACCAATATTCATATCCCCCGCAGAGCCAAGCAGAATATGTTAGAGCAGAGTAGAGCGAAGGAATAGACCGCATTGCACTGAATTGCACAGAAGTCTATGATATCCTGACCAAACCTATTCGAACATAACGCGACCGAACGTAACACAAGTCAACCTAGCGTACCTAGACCGTCATTACTGACATCCCCGTGGCTAATCAGAAGATACCGGAGCACAGTAGTGCGCAGAAGTCCGCCTCATTGCAGTGTAAAGCACAAAAGTCAATGCCACCGTGACCAAACCGAAACTAACCTAACCTGGACAAACGAAGCGCGCCTCACCCATCGAGCCACGACTACTATTGGTGTCCCCACCTGAGGCGAGCAGAACTTACAAGATCATAGTAGAGCGCACAAATATACCGAATAGATGTGTACGGCGCAAAAGGCAAAGATACCCCGGCCAAACATTGACCAACATAACCGAACCGGACGTAACATGACCCTACTTAACGCGCCGCGACAAATATCGCTGGCGTTCCCAGAGGCATGCAGTACATGAAAGAGTACAGTAGAGCGCAGAACGCCACCATATAGCAGTGTACAGCACAAAAGTCGAAGACAGCCTAACCAAACGAGTCCCAAACTAACCTAGACACACGTAAACTCACAAAACCTAATGAGCCGAGGCCACTATTGCTGGCCTCCCGGGAGCCAGGCATATCATGTTAGAGTACAGTATGTCGCAAGAAATCACCTAATAGATGTGTACAGCGCAAGAGTTAAAGCCATCCTAACCAAACTCAACCGAGCCTAGCCGAACCAAACGTAATCTATCACAACCTATCGTGGACCATCACTATTGCTGACCTCCACAGAGTCGAGCACAGTGAAGTAGAGCAATGTGGAGCGCAGGATTCCAGCGGATCTCAGAGCATATCACAATAGTCGAAGCTACCCTATCCTAACAAAACCAAACTTAACGTAACCGAACGTAGCCTAAGTATACGTAGAGTCCCGAGACCACAAAGGCTTTCCTCCGCAGAGGCAAGCAAAACTCATTAGAGCACTGCAGAGCGCAGTAACCCAACGAATGGCAGCGTACAGCACAAAAGGCAAAGTCATCTTTACAAAACCCAACCATCCCTAACCCACCCAACCGTGGTATAGCTAATCGTAACGAGCCCGCAAAGCTATTCCTGTCCTCCCCAGAAACGAGCAGTACATATTAGAGCACGCTGGAGTGCAGAAATCCACCGAATGGCAGTATATAGCACAATAGTCAAAGTCGTCCTAGCCAAAAATGACCTAACCTAAACTGACCATACGTAACTTAACCTATCTTGCCACGACCTCTATTGCTGGCCTCCCGAGTATCGAGCAGAGTACAGTAGAGCAACCTAGGGCGCAGAAATCCACCGAATGACAGTGTATAGCGCAAAAGTCAAAGCTATCCTCTCCTACCCTAGCCAAACTTAACATAACCAACCGTAATACAACACAGCGTAACGTACCGAGGTCACCATTGCTGGCATTCGCCGAGCCAAGCAGTACATACTAGACCACAGCAGAGAGCCGAAGCTCACCGCATGGCAGTGTACAGCGCAAAAGCCAAAGCTATCATGCCCTAACCTAACGACACGCAACATAACCAAACATACCATAACTCAAACTAACGTGCCGAGACCACATCTGCTGGACTCCGAAGAGCCTAGCAGAGTACACTAGAGCACTGTAGAGCGCAGAAATCAAGCGCACTGCAGCTCATATCACAAAAGTGAAGGATATCCTGTCCGAAACGAACCTAACCTGACCTAACCGAACGTAACGTAACCCGACCTGTCGTGCCGCCACGGCTATTGCTGGCGTCCCCATAGACAAGCAGAATATGATAGATCACAGTATAACGCAGAAGTCCATTGAATAGCAGTGATGAGCTGAGAAGTCGAAGCCACCCTAACCAAGCACAACTTAACCTAACATAAGCAAACGTAATCTATTTCAAACCTACGTGACGCGATCAGTATTACTGGACTCCACAGAGCCAAGCAGAGCATAGAAGAGGGGCGCAGAGCGCAGAAATCCGTAGATTCGCTGTGTTTTGCAGAAAAGAAGATGGTATCAAAATCTAACCAGAGCAAACGAAACCTAACCAAACGTAGCCTATTTCAACCTAACGTGCCGAGACTACCATTTCTGGCCTCTCCGGAGCTGCTCAAAGCAGACTCGAACACAGTAGAGCGCAGAAATACAGCGCATTGCAGCCTAGAGTACAAAAGTTAAAGATATCATAACCTAACCCAAACAAAGCCCAGCCTAAAAATCGTAACCCAACTCAACCAAATGCGCTGCGGCCGCATTTCCTGACCTCCGCAGGGCAATGGAGTGCATATTAGGGGAGAGTGAAGCTCAGAAATCCGTAGAATCGCAGCGTATGGTAGAAAGGTCAATGCTACCTAAGCTTAACCATTGCTAAAGTAACCTAACCGAACGTAGCCTATCTCAACCTAATCTGACGGCACCACTTGCCACCTCCGAGCCGAGCAGAACGAACTGGAGCGCAGTAGATCGCAGACATCCACCGCAATGCAGTGTACAGCTCTAAAGTCGAAGTTATGACATAATATTCTATCCAAACGTAGCGTTACTTAACCTAACGTGCCGAGATAACTATTGCTGGCCTCCACAGAACCAAACAGGGCATAATAGTGGAGAGTCAAGCGCAGAAATCCATGGAATCGCACTGTATACAAGAAAAGTCGAAGCTATCCAAACCTAACCATTGCTAAAGTGACCTACCCGAACGTAGCCTATCTACCGAACGTGCATAGACCACTTATACTGACCTCCCCAGGGCTTAGCAGAATATACTAGAGCACTGTAGAGGGCAGAAATCCGCCACATTGCAGTGTAAAGCAGAAAAGTCTAATATATGCTAAACTAACCTGACCTTGCCCAACTTAACCAAACGTAGCCTAGCGCAACGTGACGTGCCGAGACTACTAACACAGAAGAACGCAGAAACCCTCCGAATGTTAGACTATGCCACGGAAGCGGAACCTATGCTTCCCTAAACCAAGCTAGCGCGATCTAGCCGAACATAGCGCACCTCACACTAACCTGCCGAGACCACTGATGCTGGCGTTCCCAGGGCCAAGCAGAACACATAAGAGGAGAGCAGGGCGCTGAAATGCACTGTGTATGGTATCAAAATCTAACCAGAGCAAACGAAACCTAACCAAACGTAGCCTATTTCAACCTAACGTGCCGAGACTACCATTTCTGGCCTCTCCGGAGCTGCTCAAAGCAGACTCGAACACAGTAGAGCGCAGAAATACAGCGCATTGCAGCCTAGAGTACAAAAGTTAAAGATATCATAACCTAACCCAAACAAAGCCCAGCCTAAAAATCGTAACCCAACTCAACCAAATGCGCTGCGGCCGCATTTCCTGACCTCCGCAGGGCAATGGAGTGCATATTAGGGGAGAGTGAAGCTCAGAAATCCGTAGAATCGCAGCGTATGGTAGAAAGGTCAATGCTACCTAAGCTTAACCATTGCTAAAGTAACCTAACCGAACGTAGCCTATCTCAACCTAATCTGACGGCACCACTTGCCACCTCCGAGCCGAGCAGAACGAACTGGAGCGCAGTAGATCGCAGACATCCACCGCAATGCAGTGTACAGCTCTAAAGTCGAAGTTATGACATAATATTCTATCCAAACGTAGCGTTACTTAACCTAACGTGCCGAGATAACTATTGCTGGCCTCCACAGAACCAAACAGGGCATAATAGTGGAGAGTCAAGCGCAGAAATCCATGGAATCGCACTGTATACAAGAAAAGTCGAAGCTATCCAAACCTAACCATTGCTAAAGTGACCTACCCGAACGTAGCCTATCTACCGAACGTGCATAGACCACTTATACTGACCTCCCCAGGGCTTAGCAGAATATACTAGAGCACTGTAGAGGGCAGAAATCCGCCACATTGCAGTGTAAAGCAGAAAAGTCTAATATATGCTAAACTAACCTGACCTTGCCCAACTTAACCAAACGTAGCCTAGCGCAACGTGACGTGCCGAGACTACTAACACAGAAGAACGCAGAAACCCTCCGAATGTTAGACTATGCCACGGAAGCGGAACCTATGCTTCCCTAAACCAAGCTAGCGCGATCTAGCCGAACATAGCGCACCTCACACTAACCTGCCGAGACCACTGATGCTGGCGTTCCCAGGGCCAAGCAGAACACATAAGAGGAGAGCAGGGCGCTGAAATGCACTGTGTTGCAGGTTATAGCGCAGAAGTAGGTACAAATCTATCCTACCCCAGCCAAACGTAACATAACCAAGCGCAACGTAGCTCAACCTAACGTGCAGTGACCAACAATGCTGGCCTCCCCAGAGCCAAAGAGAATATGTTTGACTTGAGTAGATCGCAGAAACCCATGAATCGCAGTATACAGCAGAGGAGTCAAAGATATCCAAACCGAACCCAAATTGACATAACCTAACCGAGCGTAGCCAAGCTCAACGTTACGTGCCGCGACCGCTATTGTTGGCCTCCCCAGGGCAGAGCGGGTTGCAGAAGAGAGCAGTTGGACACAGAAATCCACCGAATAACGGAGTATAGCACGAAGGTCAGAGCTACTCTAACCATACCTATTACAGCCGAAACTAACCAAACGTAACATAACACATCCTAATATGCCACTACCACATTTGCTGGCCTCCCGTGGATCGAGCAGAGTAAAGTTGAGCAATATAAAGCGCTGAAAGCCATCAAATAGCAGTCTATAGCGCAAAGTTCAAAACTATCCTGGCGAAACATGGACGAACGTAACCTAACATAACGTAGCCTAGCTCAGCATAACTTTCCGAGACCGCTATTGCTGGCCATCCGAGAGCCAAGCTCGACGTATTATAGCACAGCAGAACGCAGAAAGGCACCAAGTAGCAGTGTATAGCACAAAAGCCGAAGATATCCAAGCCTAACCTGACCTAACCTTACCCAACCAAACGTAGAATAACCAAACCTAACGAGCCCAGACCACTATTGCTCGCCGCCGCAGATACATGCAGAGCATATTAGAGCACAGCAGAGCGCAGAAATCCACCGAATAGCAGTGTATAGCACAAAAGTCAAAGCCATCCAAACCATACTTAACCTAACCTAACCAAGCCGAACGTAGTGTAAATAAACATAAATTGCCTAGACCACAATTGCCGGGCTCCAGACCGCCAAGCAGAACGTATTAGAGGAGAGTACAGCGCAGGAGTCCATACAATTGCAGTGCATAGCGCAAAAGTCAAAGCTAGACTTTCCCAACGTAGCCAAACGTATCATAAGCAAACGTAGCCTGACTCAAGCTAACTCCCCGAGACTACTATTACCGGCCTCCGCAGTGCCAAACAGAATATACTAGGGCACGGTAAAGCTCTGAAATTAACAGCATTGCTGTTCATATAACAAAAGCCAGGGTTACCCTGACAAAACCTAACGTAGCCTAACCTAACCAACGTAACGTAACTGAGCGTAACGTGCCGCGACCACTATTGCTGCCATCTCCAGGTACAAATAGAATATTGCAGAGCACAGTAGAGCGCAGAAGTCAACCGAATAGCAATGCTGAGCACAGAACTCAAAGACATCCTAACCTAACTCAAACTAACCTAACGTGACCAAACGTAATCTAACTGAACCTGACGTGACGCGACCAGTATTGCCGGTCACCACAGAGCCATGGAGAGCATAATAGAGCGCAGAAATCCATAGAACCGCAGTGTATGGCAGAAGAGTCAAAGCTATCCAGACCTAACCAAAGCTAACGTACCCTAACCAAACGAAGCCTGTCTCAAGCTTACGTGCCTGGACCCTTATTCGTGGCTTTCTCGGAACCAAGCAGAACATACTAGAGCGCAGTAGAGCACAGAAATCCACCGCATTGCAGTTTACAACACAAAAGTCGAAGGTATCCTGACCTAACACATGCAAACCTACAACAAACCAAGCGTAACCTAACTCAACATGACCTGCCCCGACCACTACTGCTTGACACCCCAGGTCCAAGCAGTATATAGCAGAGCACAGTCGTGAGCAGATATACGCCGAAGAGGATTGTATGGCTCTGAAGCCAAAACTATCCTATCCTAACCTAAGCAAACGTAACATACCCGAACGTGACCCAACCCATCCTAGCGTGCCGGGACCAGTATTGTTTGCCTCCCCAGATCCAAGCATAATATACTAGAGCACAGCAGAGCGCGGAAATCAACCGGATGGCAGTGTACAGTACAAAAGTCGAAAATGTCATTACCTGACCCAAGCAAACCCAGCCGAAAGAACATAAGCTAACACAACCGAACGCGCTGCGGCCACCTTTCCTGGCCTCCCACGGCAAAGCAGTGCATGCTAGGGGAGAGTGTGGCGCAGAAATCCATAGAATCGCAGTGTATAGCAGAAAGGTCAAAGCTCTCCGATCATAACCCAATCAAATGTAACCAAACGAAACGTAGAATAACTCAACGTAACGTGCCGCGACCACCGTTGGTGCACCATCGGGACCAAGCAGAATTTAGTAGAGCAGAGTAGAACGCCGAAAGCCGCCAAATAGCAATGTATAGCACAAGAGCCGGAGATATCATAACTAAACCAAACCAAACCTAATCAAGCCGAACGTAGAATAACTAATCCTATCGCGCCGACACCACATTTTCTGTCCTCCCTATAGAGAAGCGAGATATACTAGAGCCCAGTAGAGCGCAGTAATCCAGAGAACAGCAGTGTATAGCACAAGAGTCACAGAAATCCTGACCAAGCATAACATAACCTAACCTATCCAAACGTAAAATAAATGAAACTAACGTGCCGCGAACACTATTCCTGGCGCAGACAGAGACAAGCGGAATATGATAGGGAGTAGTAGAGTGCAGAGCCTATATTACAGCAGTGATGAGCTTAGTAGCCGAAGATATCTTAACCAGACACTACCTAACCTACCATAACGAAACGCAATCTTTCTCCAACTAACGTGAAGCGACCAGTATTATTGGACCCCACAGACCCGAGCAGAACATAATAGAGCAGGGTAGAGCGCAGAAACCCACCGCATTGCAGTGCACAGCGCAAAAGTCACAGATATCCCGACGAAATCTAACTTAACCTAACCAAACCAAGCGGAGTCTAACCCAACGTAACGTGCCGAGGCCACCATTGCTGGCCAGCTCAGAACCAAGCACAGCGTATTAGTGCATAGTAGATCGCAGAAATGCAACGAAATGGAGTGTACAACGCGAAAGTCAAAGCTATCCTTCCAACCCTAACCAGATGTAACATAATCAGCCGTAACATAACTGAATTTAACGTTCCGGGACCTGTATTGCTGGCCTCCAAAGAGCGATGCGCGGCATAATACAGAAGGGTAGAGCGCAGAAGTCCATAGAATCGCGGTGTAAAGTGGAAAAGTCGAAGCTATCCAAGCCTTACCACAGCTAACCTAACATAGTCAAACGTAGACTGACAGAACATAACCGGCCGGGACCACTATTGCTGGGCCCCAGGGACGAGCAGAACATACAGGAGCACAGTAGAGCGCAGAGATCCATCACATTTCTTTGTGCAACACAAAAGTCGAAGACACACTGGCCTAACACAAACAAACCTACACCAAACCAAGCGTAACGTAACTCAACTTGACGTGCCCTGACCACTATTGCTTGACTGCCCAGGTCCTACATAACAAAACCTAACGTGCCACGACCTCCATTTCCAGAGTCTCCAGAGAAACACAGAATGCGATACAGCGCAGGACAGCGCAGAAATCCATACAGTGTGAGTGTTGCGCACAAGATTCAAAGGTATCCCTACATAAGCCATATGATATCTGACACAGCCAAACGTAATCTAACTCAACCTGCGTGCCGCAACGAGTACTGTTGGCATCCACAGAGCCAGTCAGAGCATAATACGGGAATGTAGAGTGCAGAAATCCATAGAATCGCAGTGTATTGCAGAGAAGTCTAAACTATCCAAACCCAACCGACGTCAACCTAACCTAGCCAAACGTAGCCTACCTGAACCTAACGTACCGAGGCCACCATTTCTAGCCTCCCGAGTGCCAAGCAGTGCATACTAGATCACAGTAGAGCGCAGAAATACGCCGAATGGCAGTGTATAGCATAAAAGTCGGATCTATCCTATCCTAACCTGACGAAACGAAACCAAACCCAACCTAACGTGCCGAGACCACTATTGCTGGGACCCGCAGTGCCGGGCAGAATATGCTAGAGCAGAGTAAAGCGTAGAAATCGATCACATTGCTGTGCATAGCACAAAAGGCGAAGGCAGCCTGACCAAACATAGTCTGACCTAACCTAACCAAACGTAGCTTGCCGCGATCACTATTATGTTACACTTGCGAGGTTGGGTTAGGTATAGTTCGCTTGTGATAGCAATGGCCTTCGCCTATACACTATGTTTCCATGGATTTCTGAACTCTCCTCCCCCTAATCTGTGCTGCTCGGCTCTGAAGTGGTCAGCAGTAGTGGTCACGGCACGATAGGTTGAGTTAGTTTGCGTTTGGCTACGTTACGCTTTGTTATATTAGGACAGTGTAGCACTGATTTCATTGATATGCGCTGCTATTCGAAGAGCTTCTGCTCCCTGCTGTGCTCTAATATTCTCTAGTTGTCTCTAGGGCGGCCAGAAATTGTGGTGTCGGTACGTTAGGGTTGTTTTCGGTTACGTTTGGTTAGCTAAGGTTACGCTGTGTTCGGTTAGGACAGCTTTGACTTTCGTGCTATACACCGTTATTCGGCGGATTCCTGCGCTCGCCTGTTCTCTACAACATTCTGCTTGGCCCTGTGGAGGCCAGCAGCAGTTGTCTCGGCACGTTTGTTTGAGCAATGTTACGTTTGGTGATGTGAGGGTTTGTCAATTTAGGATAGAGTAGTTTTGACCTTCGTGCTGTACACTGATATTTGATGGATTCCTGCGTCCCTCTATGCTCTAGTACGTTCTGCTCGGCTCTGGGGAGACCAGAAACTGTGGTCTCGGCACGTTAGGTTCAGACATGTTACGCTTATTACGTTACGTTTGGCTATGTTAGTATATCACATCTACTACCTTTGTGCTATACACTGCTATTCGGTGGATTTCTGCGTTCTACTGTCCTCTACTACATTCTGCTTGGCGCTGGTGCGGCCGGCAATAGTGGCCGCGGCACGTTATGTTGAGATGTGTTACGTTTGGTTAGATTACGTTGGTTTGGGCTGGGTTTGGGTAGCTTTGACTTTCTCCTCATACGTTGATATTGTATGGATTTCTGGGCTCTCCTCTCCTCTAGTATGTTCTGCTCGGCTCTGGAGAGGCCAGCAATTCTGGTCACAGCACGTTACGTTGAGTTAGGCTGCGTTTGGTTAGGTTACGTTTGTTCAGGCTATTCTAGCTTATCTTCGACTTTTGTGATATAAACAGCAATGCGTTGGATTTGTTGGCTTTACTGTGCTCTCCTATATTCGACTCTTCCCTGGGGCGGCCAGAAACAGCTGTCCCGGAACGATGAGTAGAGTTATGTAACGTTTGGTGATGTGAAGGCTGGTTTTGTTGGTATAGGGTGATTCCGACAATTGCGCGGTACACTGCTATGCGTTTCTGCGTTCTACTGTGCTCTAGTTTGACCTGTTTGTCCTGGCGGGGCCAACAATTCCGTTCTCGGCTCGTCAGTTTGGGATAGGGTACGTTTGGATACGTTACGTTTTGCTACGGGAGGATAGGATAGATTTAACCTTTGTGCTCTACACTGCTATTCGGTGGACTTCCGTGCCCTACTGTCCTGTAATACGTTCTGCGAGGCTCTGGGGATGCCAGCAATGGTGATCTCGGCAGGTTTCGCTGTGTTATATTACGGTTGGTTTTGTTAAGTTTGGTTAGAGTTGGAGAGGATAGCTTTAACTTTTGCGCTATACACTGATATTCGGCGGATTTCTGCTTTCTACTTTGCTGTAATATGCTCTGCTCGAATGTGGGGTTGACGGCAACAGTGGACGTGGCACGATAGTCTGACATATGTTACGTTTGGTTAGGTTAAGCTAGATTGGGTTTGGTTAGGATTGCTTTGACCTTTGTGCTATACACAGATGTGCTATGGACTTCTGCGGTGTATTCTCCTCTAACATACTATGCTTGGCGCTGGGGAGGCCGGCGATAGTACCTTCGGCACTTTAGGTCGGGTTCGGTTACGTCCGATTATGTTACGTCTGGTTAGCTTGGGACAGGGTGGCTATGACTTTTGTGCTATACACTGCGATTCTTTGGATTTATGCGCTCTTCTCTCCTCTAATATTTTCTGCCCGGCTCTGGAGAGGGCAGCTATAGAGGTCTCGCGACTTAAAGCTGTTTTGGGTCACGTTTGGTTACGTTACGCTTGAATAGTTTAGAAGTGTGCTGCTTTGGTTATTGTGTTGTACACAGCTATTCGGTGATCTCTGCAATCGACTCTGCTCTAGCTTGTTCTGCTTCTCCCTGTGGAGGCGAACAATTGTGGCCTCGGCACATTATGTTGTTGATGGTGCCTGTGTTTGCGTTACGTTTGGTGCGGTTAGGAACGGTGGCTCCGGCTTCCGTGCTTTACACTGCTTTTCGGCGGATTTCTGCGCCCTACTGTGCTCTAATATGTTCTGCATGGCTCCGTGGAGGCCAGCAATAGGGCTCCCGGTAAGTCATGTTTAGTTAAGCTACGTTTGGTATGTTCAGGTTAGATTAGACTTGGTTACGGTTGCTCTGACTTTTGTGATATACGCTTCCTTTCGGCGTCTTTCTGCACTCTGCATAGCTTTATTGCACCCTGCCCGACCCTGGGTTTGTCAGCATAGGGGCCGTGGCACGTTACGTTGTGCTACGTTACGCATGCTTAGGTTAGGTTAGGTTAAGCTTTGCTGGGATACCTTAGACTATCGTGCTATACGCTGTTATAAGGTAGATTTCAGCACCCTACTCTCCTCTAATATGTTCTGCTTGACACTGTGGAGGACAGCAATCGTGGTCGCAGCACGTGACTTTGAGTTATGTTACGTTTGTCTAAGTTACGCTAGCTTGGGTCAGGTATGGACAGCATTGGCTTTTCGCTGCACACTGCCATGTTATGGACTTCTGCGCTCTAAAGTGCTCTACCTTACTCTGCCTTTTTCTGGTGTCGCCGGGAATAGTGGTCGCGACACCTTATGTTGCGTTATGTTACGTTTTGGTTAGGTTGGGTTTGGCTATGCAATATCGCCGACTTTGTGCTATACTCCGATATTCTATGGATTTCTGTGCTCCAATATTTTCTGCCTGCATCTGGGGAGGCCGGCAGTAGTGGTCTCTGCAAGTTAGGTTTTGTAACGCTACGTTCGGTTACGTTAAGTTAGGACAGGCTAGGCTAGGATATATTTGACTTTTGTGCTATACACAGGAGTGCTGTAGACAACAGTACACTACTGTGGTCTATTATTCTCCGCTTCCCTCTGAGGACTCCAGCAATATTGGTCTCGGCACGTTAGATTCTGCCATGTTACGTTCAGGCATGTTACGCTTTGTTAGGTTTGGACACGATAGCAACGACTTTGGGCTATGCACTGCTATTCGGATTATTCCGGCTCCCTACGTTGCTCTACTATGCTCCGCTCGCATCTCGGACGGCCATCGTGACGCGTTACGTTCAGTTTGGTTGCGGTAGGTTGGGTTAAGTTGGGATAAGTTTGGTTAGGTCAAGTTTGGCTTTCGTGCTAAACACAGCTATTCGGCTGATGTCTGGCTTCTAGTGTGCTGTGATATGTTCTGCTTGGTTCTGTGGTGACAAGTAAGGGTAGTCTCAGCACGTATGTGTTGGTTAGTTTGCGTTCCGTTAGGTTAGGTTGGGAAGGTTTGGCCAGGATTTCTTTGACTTTTGTGCTATACACTGCTATTCGGTGGATTTCTGCGCTGTACATTGCTCTACAATACTCTGAACGACTCTGGGGAGGCGAGCAATGGTGGTCGTGGCACGCAAGGTCATGTTAGGTTATGTTTGGTTAGGTTACGTTAGGCTACGTTTGGTTAGGATTACCTTGACTTTCGTGCTATGCACTCTTATCCGGTGGATTTTAGTGATCTACTGTGCTCTACTACATACTGCTTTTCTCTGAGGCATCTAGGAGCACTGGTCGCAGCACGCTATTCGGAGCTTTGCTACTTACGGTTTGGCTTGTTTAGGTCAGGTTAGGTTAGGATATCTCGGCCTTTTGTCCTCTTCACTGAAATGCGGTTGATTTCTGCGCGCTGTTGTGCTCTGGTACACGCTGCTTGTCTCAGAGGAGGTCAGTAACAGTGGTCTCGTCACGTTCGGTTTGGTTAGGCTACGTTTGGTTATGTTACGTTACGCTAGATATGGATAGGCCACTTTGACCGTTGTGCTCTACACTGCTATTCCGTGCATTTCTATGATCTACTGTGCTCTGCTACATTCTGCTTGGCTTTGGGGAGTCCAGGGGCAGAGGTCGCGGTACGTTATTTTGAGTCATACGGCATTCGCTGAGGTTAGGTTTGGACAGGTTCGGTTAGGATATCTGCGGCATTTGCGCTGCTCACTGCATTGCGGTGGGCTTTTGCGTCCCACTGTGCTATAGTTCAGTGCCGCGTTACGTTGTGCTATGCTACGTTCTGATATGTTATGTTTGGCTAGGTTAGGATTGGTTACGTTGGACTTTGTGCTATTTGCTGCTGTTCGTTGGACTTCTGCGCTTTAATAGAGTCCGCTGCACGTAAGGCCGAGATAGCCTGCGTCCTATACACTGCCATTCGGCTGATTTCTGCGCCCTCATGTGCTCTAATATCATCTGTTTGGGTGTGTGGGTGCCAGCAATGGTGGTCTCTGCAGGTTAGGTTCAGTTAGGTTTCGTTTGGCTTGTCTAGGTTAGGTTAGGTGTGGTTGGGGTAGCTTCAGCTATTGTGCTATGCGCTGCTGTTCCGCGGCTTTCTGCGCTCTACATTGCTCTACTGGACCGTGCTCGAGTCTGGGTAGGCCAGCATAGTGCTCCTCGCTAGTTGCGGTGTGTTAGGCTGCGTTTGCTTAGGTTGGGTTGGGCTATGTTTGTTTGTGATAGCATCGACTTTCGTGCTTTACACTGTTGTACGGTGGATTTCTGCGCTTTGCTCTCCTCTAGTAATTTCTGCTTTGCTCCTGGGAGGTCAGCAATCGTGGCCGATGCCCGTTAGTTTGAGCTAGTTTACGTTCATGTAAGTTATGCGACCATGGGTTAGGTTTGGCCAGCTTTGACTATTGCGGTACAGACTGCCATTCGATGGACCTCTGGGCTCTAATGTGCTGTGTCTTTCTCTGCTTTCCTCTTGGGACGCCAGCAATAGAGTTTGCGGCACCTTTGATTGAGTCACATTACGTTCGGTTAGGCTATGCTTGGCTAGTGTTGGTTGGGATAGCTTTGACTTTTGTGGTATACAATGCAATGCGGTGAACTTCTGCGTTCTACTGTACCCTAGTATGTTCTGCTTGGCTCTGGGGAGACCAGCAGCAATGTCCTCGGCACGATAGTAAAATGTAGGCTGCGCTCGGTTACGTTACGTTTAGCAATGTTAGGATACCATAGCCATGACTTTCGTGCTATACACAACTTTTCGGTGCATATCTGCTTTCTGCTGCATTCTAATATGTTCTGCATGGCTCTGGGTAGTCCAGCAATATTTGCTTCATCACGCTGTGATGAGCTACACTACTTTTGGGTAGGGTAGGTGAGGTCAGGTTAGGCTAGGGTATCTTTTACTTCTGCGCCTTGCACTGCTATGCTGTGGATGTCTGCGATCTTCTGTGCTCTAGTGTATTCTGCTTGGCTATGGGGTGGCCTGAGATAGTGGTCGCGGTTCGTTATGTTGTGTTAGGTTACGTACGCATATGCTACGTTTGGTTATGTTAGGACGAGGTGGCCATAACTCTTGTGCTATACGCTGCTATTCGGGGGATTTGCGCATTCTACTGTGCTATAACATATTCTGCCCGGCTCTGCGGGGCCAGCAATATCTGCCACGTCACGACATGTTGAGTTACACTACGTTTGGGTAGGTTAGGTTAGGTCAAGTTGGGATAGGGTATCCCTCACTTTTGTGTTGTGCACTACATTGCGGTGGATTTCTGCGCTCTACTGTGCTCTAGTGTATTCTGCTTGCCCTGGGGAGGCCAACATTGGTTGCCTCGAAAGGTTACGTTGAGTTAGGCTACGTTGCGCTAAGTTAGGTTAGGAAGGCTCGGATAGGATTTCATTGACTTCTGTGCCATACGCTGCCATTCGGTGAATTTCTGCGCTATACATTGCTCTACTCTACTCTGCTTGATCCTGTGGAGGCCAGCAATAGCGTTCGCGGCACGTTAGTCCAAGTCAGTCTACGTTTCATTGGTTTAGGTTAAGTTAAGCTCGGTCCGGTTATTTTTGACTTTCGTGCTATACGCTGCTTTTCGGAGCATTTCTGCGCTCTTCTGTGCCCTACTGTATTATGCTTAGAACTGGGAATGCCACCAAAAGTGGCCGCGGTACTTTACGTTGGGGTGGGCTACAATCGGTTATGTTATTTTAGCTGGGATTTGGTCCGGATGGATGTGACTTTTGCACTCTACACTGAGAATCTATGGATTTCTGCGCTCTACTCATCTCTACTAAGTTCTCCTCGACTCTGGGGAGGATGGCAATAGTGGTCGGTGTGCGTCTGTTTGAGTTATGTTTCGTATGTTTATGTTGGGAAAGGACGTATTAGGATCGGATAGCCTTGACTTTTGTGCTATACACTGCTATTCGGTGGTCATCTGCGCTCTACTGTGCTCCAGTATTTTCTGCTTGGTTCTGTTGAGGTCAGTAATAGCGGTCTTCCCGTGTTAGGATGGTATATGCTACGTTTGGCTATGTTACGTTTGCTATGGTTAGGTTCGAATAGCTTCGACTTTTCTGCTATACACTGCAACTCTATTGATTTCTTCCCTCTACTCTCCCCTAGCATCTTCCGCTATGCTCTGGGGAGGCCAGTGATAATGGTTCCGTCAAGTTAGCTTTATTTTGGCTACGTTTGGTTATGTTACGTTTGGTTAGGTTTGGTTATGATGGCTATGACCTTTGTGCTATACAACGCTATTCGGTTAATTTCTACGCTCTGCACTGCTCTACTATATACTGCTCGTCTCTGGGGACGCCAGTAATGTTGGTCTCGGCCCGTTATATTGATTTATGTTACGTTTGGTTACGTTATGTTTGTTTGCGTTTGGTTTGTATTGATATCACTTTCGTGGCATAAACTGTTGTTCGGTGGACCTCAGCGCTCTACTGTGCTCTAGCATGTTCTGCTCGGTTCAGGGGAGGCCGGCAATACAGTTCTCGACACGTAAGATTGACACAGATAACGTTTCGTTGTGTTACGTTTGGTTAGGTTAGGATAGGTAAGATTTGTTTTTAACGCTATACACCGCTGTTTCGTGGGTTCGTGCGCTCTACATTGCTCCAATATGCTCTGCTTGTCTCTGGGTGGCAAGGAATGGTATTCTCTTCACGTTATGTTCAGTTAGGCTGCGTTAGGTTTGGTTAGGTTAGGACTTGTTTGGTTATGATGTCTTTGACTTTTGTGCTACTCACTGCAATACGGAGGATCACTGCCCCCTACTGTGCTGTATTATATTCTGCTTGTCTCTGCGGAGACCAGAAATAATGGTCTCGGCACGTTATGTTGAGATAAGCTACCTTCGCCTATGCAGCATTTGGCTATGTTAGGATAGGGTAGCTTCGACTGTTGTGCTGTGCACTCAGATTCACTCGACCTCTGCGCTCTACTCTCCTCCAATACGTTCAGCTTTTCACTGAGGCGGGCAGCAATTGAGGTCTCGGCACGTAAGAAGGATTTAGGTTACGTTTGGTTACGTAACGTTTGGTTAAGTTAGGAAGGGGTATATTTGACCTTTGTGCTGAACACTTTAATTAGGATGATTTCTGCGCTCTTCACTGCTCTACAGTGCTCCGCTCGCACCTGGCGTGACCAGCAATAGAGGTCGTGGCACGATAGGTTTGGATATGTTACGCTTGGTTAGGCAAGGTCAGGTTACGTTTGCTAAGGTTAGGTTAGGTTACGTTTGTTCAGGTTGGCTTCGACTCATGCGTTTTACTCTGCAATTGGGTGGATCTCTGCGCCCTACCGTGCTTTAATATGTCCTTCTTGGCTCTGGGGAAGCCAGCAATGGCGGTCGTGTGACGGAAGGCTGAGTTATGCTATGTTCGGTTGGGATATGTTACGTTACGTTCGGTTAGGATTGCTTTGCCTTTTGTGCGATACACCTCCATTTGGTGTATTTCTGCGCACTACTGCACTCTAATATATACTGCTTGGCTGTGGGGTGGTCATTCATGGTGATCTCGGCACGTTAGGTTGAGTTGTGCTACGTTTCGTTAGGGTAGGTTAGGAAGTATTGCTTAGGACTTCTTCGAATTTTGTGCTATTCACTGCAATGCGGTCGGTTTCTGCGCTATACTGCGCACTGATACATTCTCCGTGTCTATGTGGAGGCCAGCAATTGTGGCCTCGTCATGTTAGGTTGAGCTAGGCTACGCTTGGGCATGTCACATTTTGCTGTTGTAGGGAATGCTTCTTCGACTTTCCTGCTATACACCGCTTTTCGGCAGATTTTTGAGATCCACTCTGCTCTACTTTAATCTGCTTTGCTATGGGTATGCCAGGAGCAGTGGTCAGGGCGCGCTATGTTGAGATATGCATTCGGATAGGTTAGGTGAGGTCAGGTTTTGTTAAGGTATCTACGGCTATTGTGCTCTCCACAGCAGTGTGGTGGATTTCTGCGCACTACTGTGCTCTAGTACAATCTGCTTGTATTTGTGTGAACCGGCAATAGTGGTCTCGTCATGTTAGGTTGAGCTATGTTACGTTTGGATAAGTTACGTTTGGGTATGTTGGGATGGGGTACTTTGACTTTTTTGTTTGGCATCTCTATTCGGTGGGTTTCTGCGCTCTAATGTGCTTTAATATGCTCTGCTTGGTACTGGGGTAGCCAGTAATAGTGGTCTCGGCACGTTAGGTTACGTTAGGAAGGCTCCGCTAGGGTTTCTCGAACCTTTGTACTCTGAAATGCTATTCGGTGGCTACCTTCCCTCTACATTGCTCTACCACACTCCGCTCGGCACTGGGGAGGCGAATCGGTTAGATTAGGTAAGGCTACGTTTGGCTAATGTAGCTTCTACCTTCATGCTATTCACCCTTATACGGTGTATCTCTGTGTTCTACTGTGCACTACTACATTGTGTTTGGTTCTGGGGATGCCAGGAGCAGTTGTCTCGTCATGTTAGTTTGATCTATACTACGTTTGTGTGTGTTACGTTTGGCAAGGTTAGGAGAGGCTACCTTGACTTCCGTGCACTTCACTGATACTCGATGCATTTCTGCGCTCTATTGTGCTCAAATAAGCTCTGCTCGGCTCCGGGGAGGCCAGAGATATTTGCCTCGTTACGTCATCCCTTGTTACACAACGTTTGGAGAGGATAGGTAAGGTCAGGTAAGAAGTGGTATGTCTGACTTTTGTGCTATACCCTGCAATGCGGTGTATTTCTGCGCTCTGCTGTGCTCTAGTCTAATATTCTTGGATCTGGGGAGGCCACCAGCAGCGGTCTCGGCACGTTAGGTAGAGTTATGCTACGTTTGTATATGTTACGTCTGGTGAGGTTAGGATGGTATAGTCTAGACTTTTGTACCATACACGGCTATCCGCGGATATCTGAGCTCTACCGTGTTCCAGCATATTCTTCTTGGCTGTGGGGTGGACAGCAGTTGTGGTCTCTGCACGTTAGGTTGAGTTAGGTACATTTTCTCATGTTACGTTCGGTTAGGTTGGGATAGAATAGCTTAGACCCTTGTGCCATACCCTGCTATTCGGCTTACTTCTGTGTTTTACTGTGCTCTGATATGTACTGCTTGGCTCTGGGGCGGCCGGTAATGGCACTCTCAGCACATCAGCTTGAGTTAGGCTACGTTTCGTTGGGTTAGGTTGAGAAGCCTATGTTAGAATTTCTTTGAATCTTGCTCTATGTCTAGCGATTCGGAGGATGTCCGCAATCTAGGTTGCTCCACTACACTCAGCTCGACTCTGGGGGAAGAGAGCAATAGGTGTCGCGGCAAGTTGGATTGAGTTAGGTTTTGTTTGGTTAGGATGACTATGGTTTTCGTGTTGTACACTGCATTTCGGTGGATAACTGTGATCCACGGTACTCTACTATGTTCCGCTTGACTCCGTGGATGACAGCAGCAGTGGTCGCGGCACGTAATGTTGAATTATGCTACGTTTGGTGATGTTAGGATAGGAGAGTTTAGACTTTCGTGCTACATACTGCTATTCGGTGGATTTGAGAGCACAAAATTGCTCTACTATAATCCGCTCGACTCTGGGGAGACGAGCTATAGATGTCGTGGCACATCAGGTTGAATTAGGTCACGTTCGGTTATTGAGGTAAGGCTAAGTTTGGTCCGGATATCTTTGACTCTCGTGCTATACACTGCCATTCGGTGGGTCTCTGTGGACTACTATGCTCTCCTGCATTCTGCTTGGCTATGGTGGGCCTGGGGAAGTGGTCGCTGCACGTTATGTTGAGCTATGCTACGTTCGGTTAGGTTCGGTCAGGGCAGGTTATGATACAATATCTACGTCTTTTGTGCTATTCACTGCAATGCGGTGGATTTCTGCGCTCTACTGTGCTCTGGTACATTCTTCTTGTCTCTGTGCAGGCGAGCAATGGTGGTCCCGTGAAGCTAGGTTGAGATATGTTACGTTTAGGCATGTCACGTTTGTCTAGGTTAGGACATGCTGCACTGACTTTTGTGATTTACACTGCTACTCGGTGGATTTCTGTGATCTACTGTGCTCCACTATATTCTGCCCTTCTCCGGAGTGGAGAGGAGCAGTGGCCGCGACACGTCATTTGGGGCTATACTGCGTTTGCTTAGGTTAGGTCAGGGCAGGTTAGGTTAGGGTACCTACAGCTTTTGTGCTATTCACAGCAATGGGGCGGATTTCTGCGCTATACTGTGCCCTGGTACATCCTGCTTGTCTCTGCGGAGGCCACCAATAGCGCCTTCGTCATATTAGGTTGAGTTGGTCTACGTTTGGATGTGTTACGTTTGGCTAGCTTAGGATAGGCTAACATCAGTTTCGTGCTTTTCACTGCTGTTCGGTGGATTTCTGCGCTCTAGTGTGCTGTACTGCACTCTGTTTGTAGCCTGCGACGCCAGGAATATTGGTGTCGTCACGGCATGCTTAGCTACACTATGATTGCGTAGGTTAGGTACTGTCAGGTAAGGTCAGGGTATGTCGGACTATTGTGCTGTGCACTCCAGTGCGGTGGTTTCTTGCGCTACGATGTGCTCTCGTATAGTCTACTTGGATCTGTGGAGGCCTTTGACTTTCGTGTTGTACACTGCTATTGGGTGGACTTCTGCTCTCTCCATTTCTCTACTACACTCTGCTCGACTCACGGGAGTCCAGCAATAGTGGTATCGGCACGTTAGCTTGAGTTAGGTTACGTTTGGTTAGGTTCTGCTTGCTTGGGCTATGTTTGAATAGCATTGACTATCGTGGTGATGACTGCTGCTCGGGGGCTTCTGCGCTGTACTGTGCTCAAGCATGTTCTGCTTTGCCCTGGGGAGTCCAGCAATGAAGGCCTCGGCACGCTAGTTTGTGTTAGGTTACGCACGGCTTCGCTGCGTTTGGAGCGGTTTGGTTAGGATAGCATTGACGTTTGTGCAGTACACTGCTGTCCGGCCGATATCTGTGCACTGCACTGCTCAAATAGCATCTGCTTGATTCTGGGGAGGCCTGCAAGCGCGTACGTGGCACGTTTGGTCTTGTCAGGCGACGCATGACTAGCCTTGGTTAGGTTACGCTTAGTTAGGATGACTTAGATCTTTGCGCTGTACACTGCTATTCGGCCGACATCTGCGCTCTAGGAATAGCGTTCGTGTCACGTTTGGCTTAGGTACGTTACGTTTGGTTGGGCTATGTTTGGTTAAGTTTGGATAGGATAGCTTTGACTTTTGTGCTTTATACTGCTGTCCGGTGAAATTCTGCGCTCTACTGTGCTCTGATATATTCGGTTGTGTTATGGGAGTTCAGCAAAGGTGGTCTAGGCACGTTAGGATGAGATGGGTTACGTTTGGTTCTGTTGCGCTTGGTTATGTTAGCACAGCGAAGCTTTGACTTTCGCGATATACACTGCTCTTCTGTGGATTTCTGCGCTGTACATTACTCTAATATACCCTGCTCGTTCCATGGAATGCCACCAATGGTGGTGGTGGCACGTTGGTTACAGTTAGGTTACGTTTGGTTAGTCTATATTAGGTTAGGTTTGAAAAGGATAGCATTGACTTATGTGCTATACACTGGTTTTTGAAAGGTTTCTGCGCCATACATTGCTCTACTGTACTCTGTGCTTCTATGGGGAGGCCAGATACAGCAGCCTCCGGACGATAGGTTCAGTTACGCTACGTCCGGTTAGGTTACGAAAGCTTGGTTTAGGTTTGGATAGCTTTGGCTTTGCGGTGTAAACTGCTATTTATGATGAGTTAGGCTACGTTTGGTTGGGTTACGTTGCTGTGGGTTACGTTTGCATAGCTTTGACTTTTCTGATATACACTTGGAATCCATGGATTTCTGCACTCTACTCTCCTCCAATGTGTCCAGCTTCGATATGTGGAGACCAACAATAGTGGTCGTGTCACGATAGGTTTTGTTATGTTACGTTATGTTATGTTAGGTTATGTTGGGTATGGTCGGTACGGCCACGACCTTTGAGCCATACACTGCCACTCGGTTGATTTCTCCGCTCTAATGTCCTCAAGTACGTTCTGCTGGGCCCAGTGAATACCAGCAATTTGGTCGCGGCTCGTTAGTTTCAGTCAGATTAGGTTCGGTTATGTTAGGTTAGGCTATGTTTGGTTAGGTTAGCTTTTACTTTTGTGCTCAACTCTGGTATTCTATGGTCTCCTGCGCTCTAGCTTGCTCTGGTTTTTTCTGCGTGGCCCATGGGAGGCCAGGGACAGTGGTCTCGGCACGTTAGATTGAGTTCCTTTATGTTTGGCTATTTTACGTTTGGTTATGTTAGGACACGGTGCCATTGACTTCTGTGCTGTGCACTGCCCCTTCGAGGATTTCTGTGCTCTAAATTGATCTAGTATGCTCTGCTAACCACTGGGAATGCCAGAAATTGTAGCCTAGGCTCGTTGGGTTTAGTTAGGCTACGTTTAGTTGAGTTAATCAGTCGCGGTTTGGCTTTGATAGACTCGACTTCGCGGTGTACACAGCTATTCAGTGTATTTCTGCGCTCTACTGCGTTCCACAATACTCTGCTTGGCCCTGGGTAGTCCAGCAGTAGTGGCCGCTGTGCGCCAGGTTGTGTTAGATTACGTTATGCTGGGTTAGGCTACGTTGGGTTAGCTAAGGATTGCTGTGACTTTTCAGTTGCAAAGTGCTATTCTATGGACTTCTGCGCTCTGCTGTGCTCTACCACTCTCTGCTTGTCTCTGGGGACGCAAGGAATAGTGGCCGCGTCGCGCTAGGTTTATTCGCGTTACGCTCGGTTGTGTTAGGTTTGGTTAGGTTTGGTCAGGATAGCTTTGACTTTTGCGCTATACACTGCTTTCCGGTGGTATTCTGCGCTCTACTGTGACATAGTATGTTTTGTTTGGCTCTGGGTGGCCAGCGACAGTGGTCTCCGCAAGTTATGTTATGTTAGGCTACATTTGGATAGATTGGGATATGTCAGGTCGGGTTAGGGTATCTTTGACTCCTGTGCTTTACCCTGACGCGCGGCCAATTTCTGCGCTCTACTCTGCTCTGGTATATTCTGCATGGCTCTGGGGTGTATATATATAATAATGTAATAATGGTGCCGACATGTTAGGGTGAGATGGCCAACGTTCGGCTATGCTATGTTTGGTTACGTTAGGATAGGGTAGCTTCAACTATTGTGCTAGAACTGCAATTCTATGAGTTTCTGCGCTCCTCTCCTATAATATATCCTGGTTGGCTCTGTTGCGGGCAACAATAATGATAACTGCTCGTTAGGTTAAATTAGGTTTCGTTCTGTTACATTATGTTTTGTTATGTTGGGAGAGTATAGCTTCGATTTTCGTACCATAGGCTGCTATTCGGTGGGTCTCTGCGCGCTACTGCGCTCTAATATGTTCTGCTTGGCTCTTGGGAGTCCAGCAATAGTGGCCTCTGCTCGCTAGGTTGTGCTATGTTCCAGTTGGCTTGGCTAGGTTAGGACATGTTTGGTTAGTAGATCTTTGACTTTTGAGCTATACACTGCTATTCGGCCGATGTCTGTGTACCTCATTGCTGTACTAGCAGCTGCTTGGTCCTTGTGAGAACAGCAATAACGTGGGTGACACATAAGGTTGGGTTTCGTTTCATCTGCTTATGCTACATTTGGGTATGTTATGACAGGATAGCTTTGACTTTCGCGACATACACAGCTATTGGGAGAATTTCCGCGATCTACTGTGCTCAAATATGCCCTGCTTGGCGCTGCGGATGACAGGAGTAGTGGTTTCGGCACGTTTGATTTAGTGAGGAATCGTTTGGCTAGGTTAGGTTTTGTTAAGTCTGGTTAGGTTATCTTTGACTCTTGCGCCTTGCACTCCATTGCGACGGATTTCTGCGCACTCCCGTGCCTGTTATATTTGCTTTGCTCTGTGGGTGTCAGCAATAGCGGTCTAGTGGCGTTAGGATGTGTTTCGTTGCATTTGCTTGTGTTATGTTTGGTTACGTTAGGATAGGGTAGCTTTGGCTTTTGTGTTGTACACGGCTATTCGGTGAATCTCTGCGCTCTGCTGTGCTCTAATATGTTCTGCTTGCCTCTGGGGAGGCCAGAAATAGAGGCCCCGCCTCGTTAAATTTCGTTATTCTACATTTGGTTCGGTTAGCTTAGGAGAGGTTCAGTAAGTATATCCTTGACTTTTGTGCTTTACACTTCTACCTGGGGTCTCAAGCGCTCTACTTTGCTCTAGTTTACTCTGCTTGGCTCTCGGGAGGCCAGAAATGGTGGTCTCAGCAGGTTAGGTTACGTTTGGTTATACTACGTTTGTATATGGTAGGATCGGGAAGCTTTGACTTTTGTGCCGTACACTGATATTCGCTGGTTATCTACGCTCTATGTCGCTCTACAGTACTCTGCTGAAGTCTCAGGAGGCCAGTAATGGCGCTCTCGGCACGCTAGGTTGATTTATGCTACCATTGGTTAGGCTACGTTAGTCTGGGTTAGGTTTGTGTTGCTCTGACTTTCGCTGTATAGTCTGCTGCTTGGCGGATTTTTGCGCTCCACTGTGCTCTACTATGCTTTGGTTGTCTATTGGGATACCAGAAATAGTGGCCTCGCCACGTTAGGATAAGTTAGATAACGTTTGGTTTTGTTACGTTTGGTTAGGTTAATATGGGCTAGCTAGACTTTTGTTCTATACACTGCTATTTAGTGGATTCCTGAGCTCTACTGTGCTCTAATATATTCTGCTTGTCTATTGGAAGGCCAGCAGTATTCTTCGCGGCACGATAGACTGAGTTACGTTGCGTTTAGATATGTCACTGTTGGTTACGTTTGGACAGGGTAGCTTAGACTTTTGCGTTATACACTGCTATGCCGCGGTCTTCTGTGCTCTACGTTGCTCTGCTGTCCTCTACTCTGCTCTCGGGAGGACAGCAATAGCGGTCGCGGCACGTTTGGTTGAGTTATATTACGTTTTGCTAGGTTATGGTACGGTGTGTTAGATCAGGATAGCTTTGTCTTTTGTGCTACACACTGCTATTGTATGGACTCCTGCGCTCCTCTTTGCGCTATCGCACTCTGCATTTCCATGCGGACGCCAGGAATAGTGCTCTGGCCACGTTAGCTTTAGTTATTTTACGTTCTGTTAGGTTAGGTTTGGGTATGTTTGGTTAGGATGGCTTTGACTTTTGTGATGTACACCGCAATTCTGTGGATCCCTGCGTGCTACTCTGCTCTAATATGCTCTGACTGCCGCTTGGGAGAACAGCAATAGAGGTCTCGGCACGTTAGGTTCAATTATGCTGCGATAGCTTAGGTTACGTTTCGTTAGGTTAGGATAAAATCGCTTTGACTATTTTTCTATAGACTGATATTCGGTGCATGACTGCGCTCTACTGCGATCAAATATCCCCGGCTTTGGCTTGGGAATGCATGAAATTGTGGCCGCGGCGCGTTAGGTATAGCTAGGTTACGTTCGGTTATGTTAGGTTTGTCTGGGTTAAGTCAGGATATCTTTGACTTTCGCGCTTTACGCGTCCATTCTGTGGACCTCAGGGCTCTACTCTCCTCTAATATTCTCCGCTTGGCGCTGGGAAGGCCAGCAATAGTGATCTCGGCACGTTAGATTTGGTTAGGCTGCGTGTGGTTAGGTCACGTTTGGTTAGGTTAGTATAGGGTAGCCTTGACTTTTATGCTATACGCAGCTATTCGGTGGATTTCTGCGCTGCACATTGCTCCATTATACTCTGCTCGGCTCTCGGGTGGCCAGCAATAGCGGTAGCGGCTCGTCAGCTGTGGTTACGTTACGTACGCTTATGTTACGTTTTGATAGGTTAGGGCAGGGTAACCTTGACTTCTGCGCTATACACTGCTATTCGGTGGATTTCTGCGCCCTAAGTTGCCCTACTATGCTCAGCCCAACACTCTGGAGGCCAGCAAATGTGGTCGCGGCACGTTTGGTTGTGTTAAATTACGTTTGGCTAGGTTAGGTTACGTTGTGTTAGGTTACGATAGCTTTGACTTTTGTGTTACACACTGCTCTTCGATGGACTTCTGCGCTCTTCTGCGCGATATCACAACTTGCTTGTCTCTGTGGACGGCAGGAGTAATGACCTCGGCTCGTTAGGTTGAGTTTTGTTACGTCTGCTTAGGTCAGGATAGGTCAGGTTTGGTTAAGACATCTTTGACTTATCTGCTATACACTGTTGTGCGGAGGATTTCGGAGCTCTAGGTTGCTCTGCTATACTCTGCTTAGCTCACGTGAGGCCAGCAATAGCGATCGTGGCACGTCAGTTTGGGTTACGTTACGTATGCTTATGTTACGTTTGGTTACGTTAGGATAGGATTGCTTTGACTTATGAGCTACACACTACTATTCGGTGGATTTCTGAGGTCTATTGTGCTCTAATGCGCTCTGTTTGGCGGCGGGGAGGCCAGAAATAGATGTCTCGGCACGCTAGGTTTCGTTAGGTTACGTTGGGATGGGTTAGGTATGCCTTTGTTTGGATATCGTAGA